>NC_142033.1:85999505-86152481 GCF_982192425.1 Myodes glareolus
AAATACAGACAAAGAATTCAAGAAACAATTATAACTTAATGCCAGGATTCCAAAGAGAACATGAATAAAGTTCATAATGAATTTGAGGATGATAGGAATAACCTCCTCAGTGAGGTCAAGAGAACCTCAAGGAAAGAAAAGGATTGAAGTTAGAATTCAACAAAATGGTAGGAATGTTGAAGAAAAGCCAAACAGAAATAAAACTTGAAGTAGAATTTTCACTTATGCAAATAAAGAAGCTCGGTAGAAAGAGGTGAGTCATGTGGAAGGCAGAAGTTGGAGCTTGAGAGATTGGGTCACTCAATCAAACTAGTGAATTCAAGAAAAATGAGTGAATACAATATGTAAGGTCTTTGGGACACCATGAAAAGACAAAGTCTATAAATTATATACATGGAAGAAGGAGAATTCCATGTCAATAACATAGAAATTATTTTCAATAAAATCAAAAGACATGTTTCCATGTCTATAGAAAGAGATGCCCACTCAGGTACAAAAGACAACCACAACAAAAAGGAGATAGGAACAGAAAAGAAGTTCTTTGTGTCATATGAGTAAAAACGATGAATGTACAGAACAAAGAAAAGCTACTCAAAGTGGCAAGACAGCAACAACAAGCCACATGCAAAAGAACACCACGCGGTTTTCCAACAGAAATTCTAAAAGTCAGAGGGCTTGGAAAGATGTATTTCAAGTTTCAAAAGACCACAACCAGCAATGCCGACCATTCTACCCAGGGAAACGACCTATCGAGATTTAAGGATAACTAGCAGCTGTCTGTGGTACTAATAGGCAAAAGGAATCCATGGCCACTAAGATAGTTCTTCGGAAGATATTGGAAGGAACGCTGAAGACTGAGAAGACAAACATGCCAATGAGTATGGTGGGGAGATCTACAGTTTATTAAGTAAAAGAAAACAATATTGAAAAAACCAGAAAATGGACGGAATTTGGATAGACATTTCAATAAGAATAAAAATTTTGGTCTCATTTGCCCAATTAAAAGACACAGAAATTAATTTCAACTTTAAACAGAGACATTATCTTAGAATGAAATAATGAGCAACGATATTACAAGAAGATGAGACCAGGAAGCAGACAGGTTTTTCTGTTCTAATAGCAAACAAAACAGGATCAAACTAGAATTAGTCAGAAGAGGTAAAGGAGGCCCCTTCATACTAATTAAAGAAACAATCATAAAAAGGAAATTACAAGTCTAAACACACATGCACAGAACACAAGTGCTGTCAACTTAATAAAATAAATACTGTGGATATAAAGTCATAGATTAATCACAGTACAGTAATAGACAGGTCATACAGACAAGAAATAAACAGAGAAATGTTGGAGTCAAGTGACATCATAAATCAAATGCACCTAACACACAGTTGCAGTCATTGGGTTCAAATACTACAGAACACATATTCTTCTCAGCAACACATGTGACTTACTCTAAAATAAATCACATATTGAAATACAAAAGAAATCTCAACAAATACAGGAAAATTTAAGTAACTTTTTGTGTCACATAATAAAGTTGGAAATCAACACCAAGAAACAATGCCTGAACTCATGGAGATTAAACAACACACATACATAATGATGGCAATGTCAATGAAGAAATTTAAAAAGTGAATATAATGAAAAATCTAAGCACAACATACCAGAAGCTATCAGGTACAATAAAAGAAGTCCTAAAAGTGGGACTTGTAGCTTTATAAAAATATCAGAGCAATCTCCAATAAATAACTTATTGATATATATTAAGGACTTGGGTAAATAAGAACAAACTAAATCCAAAAACAGTAGATGGAAAAAATATTGAAGAATGGGGAGGAAATCAGTGAAATAGAAATGGAAAAACATAACAGGAATCAATAAAACCAAACTGGATTCTTTGAAATGGTAATAAGATTGGTCATGGTGCTCTCCCAGAAAACAAACTATTGTACTATTATTCTTGGTTGTCTGGAAGAACTCAGTAGCAATACCCTAATAGTGAATATACCACACACTGTGGCGACAACCCACAAATCCAAGCTGAACTGAAGTAGGGTCTTCCCCCCTACTATTTGAGGTCCATAGTTCCAAAAGGCAACATATAGACTGTTGAGGGGAAAATTTATCAAGGTTTTACAAAGCTTTGGATGCCACATGACACAATACAACTTGTCAGGAAATATGTGTCCACTGATGTAATACTGGCATGAGTATTTGGGAGGTAACCAACAGCTTTCTGAATAAATTTAAGTCCTGCTTCACGGGAAGGCATTCAGACTTGGTTCTATAAATCTGGTCAAAAGTCTACGACTGAGGAGATCACAGTTGTAGGGTACAACTGAGTATAACACTGTACTAAATAACCATTGTGTGGTCAAGCTGTCTTATATATACGCTTATGCCCACAGACTAGTGGAATTCTCAGCTTAATTAGAGGGTGACAGTTAATGCAGAAACTCATAAGTGGTTGAGGTGCTAAATATAAGTGACTACTGAGTCCGTAGCCCTAAATGAGACATCTTTCTCACTCTTTCCAAAGTCAGGGAAGATCACAAATATGGAGACAGAAAGATTATGATAGAGAAGCATGCTATGAAATGCTGTCTCCCAGCATTACAATCATGAACATATTGTAGCTCCGGCAACCTGCACACACACACACACACACACACACACACACACACACACACACACACACACAGAGCAAAAAAAAAAAAGCCAGAGAGAGAGTATTGGAAAGAAGAAGGAGGCCATCAGAAGTTGGAAGTGGGTAAGATGGTAATTAGGCAGCAAACAGGCAGAATACTTTATATGCATATATGAAACTGACAAAAAGATTTTAAATAATGTCAGTATATTTCTTCTAGATTATCGCCATACCATGAAGTTTTCTAATTTCACTGATGCTCCTTTGCTCGCCAGCTTACTATGACATATTAGCCAGACACAGCCTCTGGTCATAAGCTGCTTACTGGTGGGGCCTGAATTTGTTTCTAGTTTCTCAAGCATCTGGAACAGCACATGCGACAGCTTAGTGCTAATTTTTATGACAATGGAGCTGAACCACTTTACAAGCTAACTTCCTACCAGTAATAAATCATTGAAACATTGTACCACACATACCACATAAAGGAAATGTCTTTTCTGAAAACCAGATGTGACAATGTTTGTTGAGTACTTACTCAGAATACGTGTCACATTGCTGAGTGATGTTTATGAAAATCTCATGTGATTCCTAGTGTGTGTGTGTGTGTGTGTGTGTGTGTGTGTGTGTGTGTGTGTGATGTCTTTATCTGGTTTGTAGAACTCACATGCTCCTATTTTATTTGTTTTGTTTTATTATTTTATGGTTCATAAAAGCAGAGTGAGGGGAGGAAGAAGCTCACATTATAGAAACCAGTTAATGGAAGCCATGGTTCTTATTCAAATACTATGATAGGAATTTACTATCTTTGTTCACTAAAAGAATAATTTTGTGACTACCCAAAGAAAATCAACAGCAACTTGTCAGCGAGTAGAGGAGAGCTGGACGTTTGGATGCCGAGCTCGTCAGCCCCGTGAAGCAGCAAGTGCTGCTCCTTGGCGCTCTTGGCAGGATGGTTTTGTCCCTTTGCGTTTCACTTTCTCTTTTAGGAGGAAATGAACCCTCTTTCGAGAGATACTTTGTTTACATATGTCCAACTCTCAGAACAAAACACAACACTTCCCCCAAGTGTCTGATGACAAGATCATGAAATCCTGGTCAAACGAATCCTTATTGCAGGTGTCGTATCAGGTCCTTCTACTATATCAGTGCTCATTTCTGTCTGATTACTCAGGCAGGCTCCAGCCTTTGATACGCTCAAGAACAAACCCGTATGACCCAGAGGCAATCTCCGCATATCCCCAACAACCTCTGCTATTGCTTCCTCCACTCTACTCCCTTCTCGTCCTCTGAATTCACAGAACTCAGACCTGCTCCAGCTTGGCCGTGTAGTGCCACCTGGGCTGGCATCCCTCGATTGCCGAAGGCTGCAGAGGTGCTTCCATACCATCAACAATTATGTGCTTGCTTTGGGCCACTCTTCTTGTCTATTCACCCTGCACACTGACAGGGAATTGTTTTAGAGTTGCTTTAAGAGTTAAATATGTCACGTTCACATAGGACATATACAAATTCTTTATCGAGGAATACTGGGGAGTGGTTCAGGGCCCGTAAGGCTCTTGCAAAGAACCAGGGTTCAATTCCCAGCACCCATTCTAGTTCCAAGTGAACCAACACCCTCTTCAGGCCTCCATGGATATCAGGCACACACACGATACACATATAAGCAAAACTCTCATGCATATAAAAAAATAAATCTTTTATAAACGAATCTACAATGTTTAAGATAGCAAAAATCTTGTTTTGGGCCCTACAAATCCCCTATCCTTGGAAACTTATATTCTCCCAGTACCAACAGTAATTCTGTCTACCTGTCCTTCATCCTGTATGCAATGTTTTCAGCTTCTGGCTCCACCTCTTTCCAAAAGAAGGGATGACCATGGTTTCCTCCTGCAAGATAGGGGGTGTTAGAAAGAGAACTAATGTCTGCCCCTTCAGTACTTCACATTTTGTCTGAACACGTTTCTGCTATTACTTAACAAATCTTACTGATTCATTTGCTCTGCTTTTAATTTAAACCATCAATAGTAATCAGCTCCTCAATGATTCTACCAAATTTTATTTTCACAATTAAAATATTCATACTTAAATTCAATATAATACCCAGCAGACCTTTCTAGTGTATTAGAAATTGATACTAAAGTGTATATGCAATTCTAATATGGAAATACAAAAGGCCTAAAGTAGAAAAACTATTGTCAAAAACAATGAAAACAGGTGATTATGCTGTACAGTTTTATTTAAATTTGACACAAGCTAAAGTCATCTGAGAGTAAAGAATCTTTGTCAAGAAAATGCTTCCAAGTTGGGCAGTGGTGGTGCATGCCTTTAATCTCAGCACTTGGGAGGCAGAGGCAGGCAGATCTCTGTGTGTTCTAGGCCAGCTTGGTCTACAAGAGCTAGTTCCAGGACAAGCTCCAACGCTACAGAGAAACCCTGCCTCAAAAAAAAAATGAAAGAAAAAGAAAAGAAAAGACACAAAAAAGAAAGCAAAGAAGAAAAGAAGAAAGAAAATGCCTCCATAAGATCTGGTTGTAGTCAGGCCTGTAAGGCATTTTCTTAGTTAGTGATTGATGGGGAGGGCCCAGTCCAGAGTGAGTGATGTTATCCCTGGGCTTATGGTCCAGGGTTCTCTAAGAAAACAGGTTGAGCAAACCATGAGGAGCAAACCAGTAAGCAGTGCCCTCCATGGCCTTTGCATCAGCTCCTGCCTCCAGGTTACCGCCCTGCTCAGGCTCCTGTCCTGGCTTTCTTTGATGATGATTAAATCCTTTCCACCTCAACTTGCTCTTTGGTCATAGCGTTTCATTGCAACAATAGAATCCCTAACTAAGACAGTGATCCATGCCTGTAACACCAGCACTTGGGAAGCCTAAGCAGGGAGATTGCCTTGATTTCAAGGCAAACCTGGGCTAAATGATGAGGTCCATGTCCACCTACAGTACAGAGATAATAATAATAATAAATTAAGAGAACAAACTTGAAAGAGTTCTTGATTTTAAGACTACCTATAAGGCTATGATAACCTAGAAAATGTACATGAATGTATAGATGGAAACAAAAAGATCCACAGAGCACAATACATAATATAAATTGTTTTAATTCTTTTGGAAATTCCCTACCCTCTAACAGAGTCTGGCACTTGTTGAACAATTATTGAGTAAATGGAAAATGAATAAACAAACTGTGTTCTTTGAAAGACATTAGTAATTGAAGGCTCTTATCTGGTGTGGGAGAATTATTTGTATTCTGTCAATCATGTATTTTAATAAAACGCTGATTGGCCAGGCAGGAAGTATAGGCAGGAAAACCAGACAGGAAGTAGAGGTGATGTAATGAGAACAGGAGAATTCTGGGAAGCAGGAAACTTCCTTTGCCATTCCTGCCCAGATCACTGAAGAGGCAACATGTGAGCTGTCACACTGAGAAAGGTACTGAGTCATGTGGCTAACATAGATAATGATAATGGATTAATATAAGTTACAAGGACTAATAAGAAGCCTGACCTAATGGGCCAATCAGTTTATAATCTTATGGAGTCATGTGTGTGATTTTCTTTGGGGCTTGCCGGCTGTGGGGTACTGGGCAGGACAGAAACCCCAACAAGCCGGCCCTGCATGTTACACTTATGATAGATTTTTGCCAAAACTGGACTAAGGGTTTCCCTTTAGGGTGTCACAAGGACTCTGAGCATCAAGACTCTAACAGGTAACATGAGGTTAGTTAGACGCCTGGAAAAGCACCCAGAACTATCATGTTCCAAATAACAGAAGCAGCATGGCTTTCTAATTCGAACATTTGATAAAAGAGACACTTTTGGAGATCCCTGCTGCTGGGAGCAAATGAGGACCGCCAAATGGCTGGATAAATTCCACTGTTTTGTGACCAGCTGGAACTGTTGAGAGGCTTTGAGGAAAACCGTGAAAGAGTGATGAGCCATCTTGCTAGCAGCTCACATCAAGGGAGCATGCACAAGGAGGTATCAAACAGGCTCCAACTGGACATTCAGTACTGCTTTTTGTTTTTTTTTTTAATAGTCCTTGTCTATCACTCAGCTGAAGGCAGAGATTGTTTCAGTATATTCCTCCTTGAAGGGTAAAAGCTCATTCCCTGTAGAAAAGCCAGGAGCAAAAAGGTCTCTGGGGGTATCAACGTGCAATGGAAAATGTGAGAAGAAGCCCAATCTTCAACTTTTAGTAGAGGGTAGGGACCGGAAAAAGGGTAAGAGCTAAGAATAGAATAACAGGAACACTGTTTGAAATTTCCAATGAGACAAGTTTTGAACAAGAACCAATGTAAATGCTGCAAAATGCTGAGGAATTTCAAACCAAATTGAGGATTCAGCCACACTTTCATTGCTAGAAAGAACTGCCTTAAACTGACTTCAAAGAGCTCTCGGTAGTTGACACCTCTGAGGGTGTGTGTGTGTGTGTGTGTGTGTGTGTGTGTGTGTGTGTGTTTCATCAGCTTTACTTGAATTTCCCATTTGAGAGAACAAACTCCGAACCTAAGTAATATAAATCTGTGCCCAGAGCAAATTCAATCTTGAATTTGTGGAGATGACAAGATAATTAAAGCAAATGTAGGTACAAAAAGATTAGACAAAGGCTTAGAGATTTGACCAAATCGTGAGGTCAGACTTTGAACGTTGTTTGTAAGAAACGAATGACAGAAGCTAAGCAGGAGAGAAAATGCTGTGACTTGGTAGCCCGGGTGTTATGAAGCATCCAGATGTGTTAGGACAGCATGTTTGGCTTCTTCCCTTTCTCCCCTCAGACATGGGTAAAGTTCCTGAGTGGCCTACACTCAAGACAATTATAAGTACTTTTTTCAATCATTGTTTCTGAGCCTTTGGAGTTCTGTTGTTGTTTTTAGATTTCTTCTCCAAATAAATTAAGATACTAAAACATGAACTGTTCTACACCTGAATTCCACCAAACCATTTTTAGCTGCTGATGTTTCCCGGTATGGAGTATTTCTCTTTCAAAATGCCAATATTTCTTACATACTGTTGCATTACATTTTCCAGTTTTTTTCCCTAGGTTAACACTATGATCTAGAATTTCAAACCCACTACCCAAATCAAAATACTTCTTAGAAGATTGCAAGATCGTGGCTAGAAAAAAAAAGCTCAGGGGTAAAGAGCAGTGGCTGATTTTGCCCAGGACCCAGGCACCGACATCAGGCAGCTTACAACCACCTGTAGTCTGTCTTTAAGGTATCCAACATCCTCTTCTGGCCACCTGGACACATGTAATGCACACACATACACTTATGCATGCACATATACATAAACAAATAAATAAATCTTTACAACAGAACTCACCCATCCCCCCAAAAAGATTACAAAATTGAATTCTGTTTTTGCCTCAGAATTTTTTCTATTGAAAATAAATTTGGGCATGAAATTTACATATCTAATGCAAAAGTTTGATGGTAAAAGTTGTTTTCCTTAATATTAAATAATATAGCTAGAATGTTATGATTATTTTGCTACTATGATTATTGGTCCCTAAGAGAAATTTACCTGTGCTGAAGTACAAAGTATTTGCAATGAATATGTTTACTTCATTGAACATAAAATGGTAAGTAATCAATGAGAAAAAGCATGAAAATACAAAAGAAGAAAGAGAACCTTGGAATACAACTCAGTTTTTCAGAGTATATTTCTTCCCTGAGTGCAAGGAGGCCGTCAGCTGTTAGTGCCCTTTATGTTATCAGAATGAGTGCAGCCCCACTCTCTTACTGGCAGGTGTCACAGCAGTGACAAAGGCCACCCACGGGACATTTCCATGAGACCGTCTGGCACCCCACCTCTAACATAGCTCACCAACTCTAGGAAGAGAAACTTTTTCTCAAGGTACTGACTTCAACAACCCTAGGTAAAACCATCAAATGTATTTTAGGACTTCCCCTGGCTCAATGCAGACAGGCCTTGAAATACCACTTTTATCCATAAAAGTCCCATTTTCAAGCGGAAAGAAGCTATCATGGCTGTTAGGATGAAAACCTGTTGTCACGAGGCACTGTTGAGGCACTGTTAATGACATATGTTACATAGACATGAAGTCTCCTGGCCAGGCTGACTCTTCTGTTGGGCTTTCCACAACACATACACTCCAATCCATCATCCGTCACTGAATTCAGTAGCTGGTGAGAGGGGCTTTCTTCAGCTCTCTGAACTTCTCACACACTGCCTTAGTTCTTTAGGTAGATAGCTTTAGAAGGCTACTGTGCACTGTGTGAAAAGTCTATCCTTGTCTGTCTTGGATCCATGCATGGTCTCTGTCAGATCAATACAAACACATTCTGTAGCTCTCCTGGGCCTTCTTTGAGGATGAGCTCTTTGTTTTCTGGGGACAGACACAGTCTGTGAGTCTACCATATGGCAAAGAATGGCATCTGATGGCAAGAATAAAAGTCATCCCGAAACCTCATCAAGCCTTCGGTCCTCTGCTATTCCAATAATGGCTGCCTCCGAGCAATCTGAAGAGGGAGCCATGTTTTCAGAGTAGAGCAGACGGTCCTTAAAGAGAAGAAAGAATTTTCCTCCATGGGAGCTAGCATAAGAAACAATAATGCTCAATTGTTATGAAAGAAAGAAAATCATGCTAAGGATATCCCTTTTTTCACCCAATTCTCCCTCATCACATTGTCCTAGCATGAAAAGATTTATTGTCTAAACCCTGAGATAGAAATTACCATGAAAACTGTCTCCTCCTCCCACTCCTATATGCCTAGTCAGCTCATGGTCAAATAAGGGGATTATATCTTTGGGTTCTTTTTTATTTTTATTTTTTTATGCAGGTTTAATAATTTTATTTTTTATTTTAATTTGTTTGGTTGTGTTTTTTGTTTTTTTTTTTTCAAGACAGGGTTTCTCTGTAGCTTTGGAGCCTGTTCTGGAACCCACTGGGTAGACCAGGCTGGTCTCAAACTCACTGAGATCCACCTATCTCTGGGATTAAAGGAATGTACCATTGCCTCACAGCCTTTTTTTTAAAAAAAAAAATCATATTTTACATAGCAGTCCCAGTTTCCTGTCCATCCAATCTTTCCATTCCTCCCACCTTTCCCCCACCCACTGCCATCCACTCCTCAGAGAGGGTGAGGCCTCCCATGGGAGTCAACAAATTATGTCACATCACTTGAGGCAGGATCAAGCCCCTAGCTACCTGCCTGTAGCTAGGCTGAACAAGGAATCCCTCTATCGGGAATGGGCTCCAAAGAGGCAGATCATGCACTAGGGATAAATACTGGTTCCACTGCTTGTGGCCCCACAAACTGCCCATGCCACAAAACTGCCACCCACATTCAGAGAGCTTAATTTGGTTTTATGCTGTCAATCCAGAGTCAGTGAGCTCCCACCAGATTGAGTCAGCTGTCTCTGTGGATTTCCCCATCATGGTCTTGACCCCTTTGCTTATATTATTGCTCCTCCCCCTTTTTGACTAGATTCTGGGTGCTTGGCCCAGTGCTTAGCTGTGGGTCTCTGCATCTGCTTCCATCAGTTACTGGATGAAAGTTCTATGATGACAATTAAGGTGGTTCGATCTGATTACAGGGGAAGAGCAGTTTAGGCACCCTCTCTACTATTGCTTGGATTCTTAGTTGGGGTCATTCTTGCAGTTTCCTGGGAGTTTCCCTAGTGCCTAGTTTTTCACTAACCCCACAATGGCTCCCATGTTCAAAGTGTCTCTTTCCTTGCTCTCCCTCTCTGTCCTTTACTCATCTCAATCTTCCGGACACTTCATGTTCTCTTCGCTGCTTCCCTTCCCCCCTCCCGACTTCCTCACTACCCTCTCCCCTCCCCCAGTGCTGCCAATTTACTAAGGAGATCTTGTCTACTTCCCCTTCCCAGGGGGGGGATCCATGTATGCCTCTCTTAGGATTCTCCTTATTTCCTGTCTTCTCTGGGGTTGCCGACTGTAGGCTGGCTATCCTTTGCTTTATGTCTAATATCCACTTAGGAGTGAGTACGTACCATTTTTTTTCTGTTTGGGTTACCTTACTCAGGATGGTTTTTTCTAGTTCCATCCATTTGCCTGCAAATTTCAAGATGTCATTTTTTTTTTAAAACCGCTGAGTAGTACTCCACTGTGTAAATGTATCACATTTTCTTTATCTGTTATTCAGTTAAGGGGCATCTAGGTTGTTTTCGGCTTCTGGTTATTGCAAATAATGCTGCTATGAACATAGTTTAGAAAATGTCCTTGTGGTATGGATCTTCATCCTTTGGGTATATGCCCAAGAGTGGTATTGCTGAGCATTGAAGTTGATTGATTCCCACCATACTGATCAACAGCTCTTACTCAGTAGCCATGCCCCAGTAGATAACATTACTTTTTATTTTTTTAACCACAAACATTTCCCCTAAGCCAGGCTTTCTATACAGAGGAATATAAAGATAGAGCTCTTAATGAGGGGAGGATGCCTGATGACCTAGGAGAGGTGGCAGCCACCAGTGGAGAGATAGAAAACCACAAACTCAGATAGAGACTAGTCCATATGTTTGTCCAGGGCCCTCCCAGGTTTGCAGTTAGTACTGTGCACACGACAGCTCTTCCTGGGCTCAAACGACAAACTAACTTAACAAAGTAAGCATGTGCTTTGCTAAGTCTATATAGCAAAATCCCATCTGGCCCAATGTCTTTTAAATAGCACCTCACTTGTCCAGAAATTGGTCAAAAACCCATGAGCCACACTTGTTCCTAAGAAATGTAACGAGCTGGTACAAAGTTCAGACTCTGAGTCTAGGTATGTGATTCTTGGGAGAGGCCTCGTCAAAAGCAATTCATTTCCATCTTCGTGTAATTCTATCCGGCATGACTGTAAGATTTGTCAGTACACAAACAGATTAGACATCGTGTTTAAAAGAGGATTGACTCAGGCACTCAGTCAGATACCGAAAGAAAGAAAAACTCCGAAGGTCATTATCCCATAGCTACCTGGCTGTGGGTTCCCTCCTGGAATGGGGTAACATCACACTCCATGGCTTCGTAAGGGAACACCCTCTTTACATCCTAGACTGTCAGCAAATGTCAGGAAAGATGGTGAATATCTTTGTTTTCTTCCTGCATGTCCCATGGCAACTTCCACAACAAATCTAATTCAATATGGCTTCCTTTGAATGTCCTCTGTCTCTCAGCAGCCTTTTAGTCACCCCCATACTTCCTGCTATTTTGTAATCATGTTATCAGTGTCTTTCATTTTTTGTGTCTGTCTCATACACTCGATTATAAGTTCCATTTAACAGGGAGCCCCGGCTCACTATTGACTGTCTAATCCTAATTCTGTGATCACCAAATAAAAAGGGGTTGAGAAATAAATGTTGAGCAAATAAAGAAAGAAACCAGAAAAGCATTCTTTACCACTTACTACTTCGGAAGCATTTCTTTAAATTTAGGGATGATCCAAAGGCAGGAGGCAAAAATATGTTTGTTTCCTGAAAGGAATGCACAGAGAGAAGAAGATAAGTACTTGTTGAAGGCTATCATGTATGAGGAGAATTAATCCTCACAATAACACACAAAAAAAAGAAGGAATGATCTGTCTTCAGTGGATGGATGAGGATGCTGAAGTTAGGCAACTTTTCAGCTTGATGCAATTAGTGGTAAAACCTGCTGCAAGCCTGAGGTCTGCGTTGCATTGCTTTGATGAATAAAGCTTCAATTACTTTTCTTCTGAGGAATAACTCGGGCATTATCTGGAACACGACAATGTCCAGAAATAAGACTTGCGATCTAAAGGGTCTAATTAAGACAGGAGGAAGGCCTTGTTGGCTGGGGCTGAGTCAAGTGTCTGAGACTCCAGACAAATAGACCAGGTGCAGAAGGCAGAGAGAAATCATAAAAAGTTAGAATCAAAAGGCAAGAGTCCCTGAAAACAGGATCTGAGTCACTCCTCAGCCCACTGAAACCTAGCTGCCACCCCCGAACTTTCCCAAACTGTTCTCCCTAAGGTCATCAATGACTTGGGCATCTTCAAATCCAATGAGTGACATTTGGTCTTTGTCTTGCCTCACATCCCAGTAACATTTGTCTGTCTGGCCATTTCCTCCTCTGTGAATCATTGTTTATCTTTGGTCTCCCTGACCACACTTTCTGCAAGTCTTCCTCGTCCCTATTGACTGCTCCATCTCAATCTCTTTGCCACCTCATCATCCTCCACCTCAGTGGTAAATGTGGGAAATACTTTTCAATATTAAGGTAAGACTTCCTTGTCTGGAGCTTCCAGTCTTTTCTTGCCTCCCTTCTCTCCTGTTGTCATCTCTCTTCCTCTCCCTCTCCCCTCTTCCCCTCTTCCTCCCCCTGAATAAACTCACTAATTTCCATGGCTTTAATTATTATTGGCAGTTGGAAGACTTTAAGATGCTATATTCCATCCCATATTATGCCCTTGGACATAGGACTTGATTTTTCAACTGTTTATTCAGCACTGCTAATTAAATATGTCCAAGTTCAAACTTTATAGATTGAAACCACCATGGCAATCTTGTTTGTGTTTAACCATAGTGCTAAGGGATGAAACCTAAGGCCTCAACGATTGAAACCACTGAGCCACATCTTAGGCCCTGACTTTTATCTGATTGGCTCAATATTAAAAGATGAGCATATCTACTCGCTTGAGTAAAGCCAGGAATGGCATGCATCCTTATCGCTGTCTCTCTCAAACTCTACCCATAAACCTATCATTTTTAATGTCTGAGGAGACTAGGTTCTACCCATGTCTTCCTCACTCTATATACCGTCTTATTTGGAGAAACTGTTTTTTCATTTTTTTCTCAGGACCACTCCTAATTGTTTTGTTCACTTCCACCTTCGGGACCTTTGATACATTCTTCATGTTGTCACTAAACAAAACTCGTTAAAGACATCTCTGGTTATAGTATCCCACTAGTTATACTGTAAAACTCCGAGTTTTTAACGTCATCTACGGTTTCCTGCAAAACCTGACTTAACACTTGATTTACAGATCTACCTCAGTCCATATCACTTCTTCATGTCTCAGTTCAGCCAGTAACCTTAACTTGGGATCCTTCTGTCTTCAGGGCTCTCATGTGTCCTACCCTGTTCCTCATGATCTCCCCCACCATTCTGAACTTTGTTAACACTTTGTTTCAACTCAAGTGGATTCTAGTTGATGGATTGCTGGTCCTCCGCAATACATCCATATAGCCTGGTCCCCAATAAGTCATTGGTCCTTTAGTCATAAATCCATTAGTCACGGAGGCTGATATGCTTTAAGAGTTTGATTAATGTTTTGCTTTCCCAGTGACCTATAAGATAAAAGAGGGCAAGGGCTTTGCAAATTGCTCATCATTTAATCTCAGCACTAGTACAGTGTTTTTTGCACGTAGCCAATTCATGAGTATTCATCCAAAGAAGGAATGAAGGGGAGAAGTAGGGATTCTGGAAGTGTACGTAACAGATGAGTCAGGCAGGAGTAGACAGCGTCTATGTTTAAAGTTGGGGTGATATGAACACTATTTATGAACAGTGTGTACCATTTATTTATATATCAATGAATTATTACATTCTTTCATGTCTTTGATTTCATGAAGCTGAGTTACTAACAAATTTGAATTGTGATATTTGCTGTTTGGGATAAATCATATTATTTTGTAATGGTCCTCTAACTCAGAACTTAAGATTGATTTTCAGGATAGAAATTTGTAATGGTTTTAAGCTGGGCAAGGCAGTTGTCTTCGTCAGCTGAAATGACAAGTCTGTATAGAAACAACCTACCATAGACTTGACAGAACTTGATCAACTCTTAAGACTGTCTTCTTGTTCCTGTCACTGGCTTTTGTTTCTCTGATGAGATGTCAAGAAGCTCTAAATATCATTCCCAGTGATTGAGATTTTTGTGAACTGATTGATATCCAGCAATCCTTCTTTTGGTAACAGTATTCAAGTGCTACCTCATCAAACTCATTCATTCACTTTTGTTGTTGGGTAAGATTGACTTGTCCAGAGCTCTAGCAGTGCATAGAATCACCTTATGTTGTGGAACAGAATATTTTTTTTAACTATGTAAAGACGGGTTGCATTTGCTTATGCTGTACTTAACTATGTAAAGATGGGCTGCTCTTCCACTTTGTCCACATAAGGCATCTGATTGATCTAATATAAAGCTGAACAGTCAATAACTAGGCAGAGGAGGGATAGACAGGGTTGGTGGGCAGAGGACAAAGGGAACTCAATCAGCCAGACACGGAGGAAACAGGAAAGCAGGACGAACAGTATGGAGATGAGGTAAATGATCGACAATGTAGGACAATGAATAATAGAAATGGGCTAATTTAAGTTTAAAAAGCTACCTAGAAACAAGCCCAAGCTAATGTCAAGCATTCGTAATAATAATAAGTCTCTGCGTCATGATTTGGGAGCTGGTAGTCCAAGAAAGTCTACTATAACCTTATGTGAAGGTTACTTCTAAATATCGAATTGACTGAACTAAGAAATACTCAGAAACTGGGTAAAGAATTATTTGGGGGTGTGCTCATGAGGATGCTTCCGATGCAGATGTATATGAACCAGTGGACTCAAGGGGTTTAATATGACTAGTCACTATCCAGTCAGCTGGGCTCGACAGAAGAATAAAACAAAGAAAAATTGAGTATGCCTGTGTTGGGAGCTGGAACTCTCTCTTTCTCTGGATTCCGTAGCTTTTCAGTGAGCTCCATGTTTTTCAGCCTTTCAGCCTTGGGCTGAGAGATACACAAGTTAGCTCTCAGGCTCTGGTGGCCCTGGTGTAGGGAGCGTGAGTGTTACAGATCGGCAGCTGCAAAGATATCCTGACTTACAGGGAAGCCAGGCTATACTTAGACCTGCAATAGGACAGCTTGAAGAGGTAGAGCGGCAATAGGACAGCTCTGGAGGCTGGAGCCGCAATAGGACAGCTCAGCCCTAAGGGGGAACATAGCCAGGCTACCTGAAGGTAGAGTGCACTAGGGGAGTGATCTCCCAGGAGGATATAGCAATCCTGCTTCTCTCTTGGAGAGCTGCTCCAGCTGAGCTCTGCTCAGTTTCCCTAAAAGTCCTAGCAGAGCTATGAGCTTCTTCTCTTGCAGCCCAAGATGTTACTTCTTTTAATAACACTCTGCTAAAGCGGGAAGCCCCTGCAGAAATGCAGGAATCTCCTCAGATTCGGGGCGGGGGGGGGGGGCGGGGAAAGGTGTTAATTTTTCTTTTCAGCCTTGCTGCCCCCCTAAGAGAGCGTCTCTGCAAGGTTCTTCTTATCTACTGAGCATTGCTCAGCCCCAGTAAGGGAGTTTCTCAGCAAGGTTTTTCAGTTCAGACCCCTAAAGGAAGTCCCAGTCAGGTTCTTCTATTCTGTGTCAGTAAATGGAGATCTTCACCCAAGACTCTTTTGAGAAAGAGATTTATCTGGGAAGGAGTCCAGGAGAGTAGCTACCTCTGCCAGGGAAATAAAGGGGCAGCCTCCAACTGAATGGGCAGGGAGGCTTAAATAGGGCACTTGGGGTGGAGTTTTTACAGAGAGAAGAGGGATTGGCTAGTTTTCCCTGCCTCCGGGATTGGTTAGTTGAGTTGGTTAGGGTCAGAGATGGCTCTGATTTCAGAGCCAAACTATGTTTCTTTCACTGGTCCTTTTAGCCTTTAGACACTAATCTTAGGACCAGGGTGTATTTCTTTCACTGGCTCTGATTCTAGGGACAAAATGTGTTTCTTTGGCACTGATTTCAGAGTCAGAGCATGTTTCTTCGGTCCTGGGTTCAGGGTAAAGATGCTTCTTCCCTGTCTCAGGTCTCAGATCCAGGGTGTGTATCTTTCACTGACTCTGGGTTCAGAGTCAGGGTGCTCACTGGTTGGTTTCCTGTTCCAGTTGGTCCTTTTACCCTACATCTGTACTAGACCACATAACACCACAGGGGCTCTAGGTTGCTGATAGCTCGTGATGTTTAATCATGGTCACCTTGACTGGATTGGGAGTAATCACTTAGGTGACATGCCCCTGGACAAGTCTGTGCAGGGATTTTTAGAGAAGTGTAACTGAAGAAGGAAGACACAGCTTGAATGCAGATGGTGTTTGCCGTGGGTTAGATAAAAAGTGCCAGATTAGTTAAAAGAAAAAATAGACAAAGACAAACATAAGCACCAGTATTCACTCCTTTCTGTTTCCTGACTGTGGATGCAATATGATCAGACACCTCATACTCCCACTGTTACCCTGATGGAGTATATCCCTTCAAACTATGAACCGAAATAAATCTTTGCTTCCTTAAGATGCATTTGTCAGCACTTTGGTCTCAGCAATGAGAAGTGTCACGGATGTCCCAACCTGCCATGGGATTCCTCAGCCTTCAAATCATGTAGGAAAATTCCCAGAATAATCACCTCCCCTCTATCCATCTAGCTATCTATCTAACTATGGATTTATTGACCATCTATATATCTATTGATCATCTATCTATCTATCTATCTATCTATCTATCTATCTATCTATCATCTATCTAGCTACCTACTTACCTATCTACCTACCTACAGACCTACACACCTATCTATTATTACATATATGCTGGTGCTGTCTCTCTGGAGAGCCTTGATCAATCAGTGATGACCACAGAGTCTAATGACCGCCAGGTAGGTCACCAGGACTTAGTATTAATCCTTCCCACTTAGCGGGAAATAGAAGGCCTCCTTCTTCTAGCCTCCGCTTATCAGACATGAAACACGTGTGTGATGGTTTGCTGCCTTCCCAAGATGAGCATGGAAACACCACACCCAGAATCCACAGTGGGGGAAATGAGATGACACCGGCAAACTCAACATGAGTGTGGCACTATTATACACTCAGATCTTTGTATAAAGAACCAACCAGCAAAAATTTCAGATTCTGAGTCGTTCTGTCTCTGTTGTGGCTTCTCAATTTCGTCACAAGTTCAAAAGCAGTTGCAATCATGTGTTAATTGGTGAACATGGCTACATTCAAACAAAACATAATTTAGTAACAGCAAAAATAGAATTTCTAGTAATATTCCTGTGCCTTTTTATGATTCTCCTTTTGATTTTTCATAAGTATGTGAATTTTTTTAAAAAAAATATTTCTCCAAAGAAATATTAGCTATCTCTCAAATCCCCCGCGTATGGGCTTTTCTGTCTTCATTCACCCCCAGCTCTTCAATGCTTCACTCTGTGAATTCTCCTTATTTGTCTCTGGTCAACTAGACTTCTGGGGCTGTTTTCTTTCATTTCTAACATTTTCAAATGAAAGAGTACTGACCACATCCTACAAGCTTAGTACTTAGTAGGGAAGACAATAAAAACCACTGCTTGAATAACTCTCTTACAGTTGTGAAGAAAAAAGTATTTGATTACAATGTAGGCCACAAACTGTAGTAAAACTGGGACTGAATGATTGCTCTAACACCTATATGAAGCATTCATTCATAAAATTATTAAAACGCTGAGTAATAAGTTTCTAACTCACAAAAAAGTTCATACAAAAAATATATGTAAATATATATTTCTGTTGCCCCTCCATGTTAATCACACAAGATTAAAGTATTTTAGATTTGGGTTGGGTAGGACTCATTGGGTAAAGTGTTGGCTACAAAGGAATGAAGACCTGAGTTTGGATCCCTGGTGCTCACAAAAATTTGGGATGTGGTGACATGTCCCTGTAACCCTAGTGCTGCAAGTGGGGGGGGCAGTTGAGAAAGGTAGATGCTGGGGACTTGCAGCATCCTGGTTCAGAAATGAGATGGAGGATTGAGAAATACACCTGTGAGTCAACCTCTGACATCCACATATACCCTCTGCGTGCAAGAGCACCTGTGCACACACATGCGTGCAACATACACACACTAAAAGGAAAAAAATATATTCAATTTTATTAGTGCATTTCTTGTCATTCCCATGACTTTAATTTATTAGCAAGTACAAATGTACTGTTGAAATTATTTTAAATAATGTTTTTATTCATTCACTGAAAATTCAAGTTCTGGATCAACTTTTCCCTTCCTTTCCTCTACCTTCCTCATTCTTTGTTGCTGTTGTTGTTTGCTTTCTTAATTCTTTGACAACTTCACAATCGTGCAATGCCTTTTGACTACGCCTATCCTCATTTCTCTTCCTCTGAAACCCCTTTTTATTTCCAATAACATTTCCTCCTACATCTTGATTTATTCATTTATTTATTTTATTCCTTAACAGCTTAATGCATGTAGATAATACATTTTGATAATTTATGCATGCAGTCACATGCAAGGTGAAACACAGACAGATACAAACACATTCTCTTTCCCATTGCTGTCTCTTACCTCCTCACCTGCATAATATCGTATTCTCCACAACTCCCACCTTAATTTCATATTTGTTTTCTGAATTTAAGTAACTTTTTGCATGGGCATGGGTTAGAAGCTATTTATTTTGTCTTGGGCAACTTATCAATGGCAACACCACCAAAGATATACGACTTTCTCTTCCCAAAAAGCCATAATCACCATAGTTCCTCACCTAGGAGTGGAGGCCTCATGATCTCCTCCTCCGTCCATGATGGAATGCTGACCTGTTGACCAGCTCAGTCTTGTGCAAGCCTAGTGTTGGGAAGCATAGTTACTGTGAGTTCAAGAGTACGAAGGCCATGCCATTCCCAGAAGAAGGCAGACAGCGTTCCACAACACTCCCCTCTTCCTCTTCCTTTTGTATTCTTTCTGTTCCTTCTTTCCTGAGCCCTGGAGGAGGAGACTTCCATATCCTGTTTAGGCTGAGCACCGAAGAGCTACTTATTCTTAGCCCTTCAGAAAGTTATTCACAGTTCTTTGACAAAAACTGATAATTAATCTATGGATATAAACATAACTATTTGAAAGGCAGTTTACCAATGTATTCATTTAGGAAAGAATAGGAGTTGGTTCCATCTAGGACTTAAGACCTCACCAGCCAGAGACTTTTGATCATGTTTATACTGCCAAGCATCGGTCCCTCCTGTGATCACCAATGAGGAAAGCATATGCAAGTAATAAGATTTTGTTGATTTCTAAAATATCTATATTATCAATGTAAAAAAGGGGAACTGTGAACATAAAACTAGTGGAATGTGGTCTGAGGAGATGTCCCAGTGGTTTAGCATACTTACTGCTCTCAGAGAGCATCCAGGTTTGCATCTGAAATCACAGCAAATGGTTCACAGCTGCTGTAACTCCAGTTCCAGGGCATCTGATGCCCTCTTGCCTCCAAGGGTTCCTGCAGACGTGTGGTGCACATAAACTCCTTCAAGCACATGTTTATACATATTCAGATAGATGAATAATTTTTAAACTAGTGGAATATAATTGAGAAACTAACATGTCAAAGTCCTGTCCAATGAAAATAATTAAAATTCTCAGTGACTTTGGCTACAGTTCTGACATTATGTGTGCTATAGGAGGCCTCTTGTTTGTTCTAGGCTGCCCTGACTCAAAATAGACACTCAGAAACTATATTATTTAAATCATTGCTTGGCCAGTCACTTAAGCATATTCCTGGCTAGCTCTTACATCTTTGGTTAGCCCAATTCTATTATTTTATATTTTACCACAAGGTTCGTGGCCTACTGGCAAGGTTCTAACTGACAGTTTGTGTCTTTGTCCTCTGGCTGTTCCATGGCTTCTTCTGACTCCGTCTTCTTTCTCCCAGCATTCAGTTTAGTTTTCACCACCTTGCTCTCTTCTGCCCTATCACAGGCCAAAGAAGTTTCTTTATTCATCAACCAATAAAAGCAACACACAGACAGAAGGATTTCCCACACAATTTTGTGCTTCTTTCTTGAGATTTACTTACAAACACAGTGCTGCTGAAAATCAAGGATATAACTTCTTAAAGCCTGAGCAGTCACCCCAGACTGTACCCCCTCCCCTGGGCCCATAGCCTCTGCAGCTGTACTGAAGGCCAGAGTGGTCCTAGGGACCCCAAGGAAGACACTGTCCACCTCTCACTAAACTCCTTTAAGTCTGTCAAACAATCCCAGACAGCAGCCCCACCCTGGGGATCCATATCTCAGCCTACTATTTTGGAAAAAGTCTTAGGCTTTACCAGAGGTCAGGCAGGATCTAGAGAACCCAGGGAAGACACTGCCCACCACAGCACGCCTAAAAACTCTAGAACAAAAAGAAGCAGACACACCTAAAAAGGAGTAAAAGGCAGCAAATAATCAAATTTAGTGTTGAGATCAATAAAACAAAGAGCTGTTTCTTTGAGGAAAAAAAATCAACAAAATAGATAAACCCTTATCCACGCTAATTAAAAGACAGAAAGGGAATATCAAAATGAACAAAATCAAAAACTAAAAGGGAACATAACAAACAGACTCTAAGAAAATGAAGAGAACCATTAGGCCATTCTTCAAACACCTGTACTTCACAAAATTGGGGAAAAAATGGACAAATTTCATGATAGATACCATTACCAAAGTTAAATCAAGATAAGATAAATTTAAATATATTTTTAACCCCCAGGAAAATAGAAGTAGTCAATAAAAGTCTCACAACCAAAAATTCTCAGGGTCGGGCAGTTTTAAAGCAGAAATCTACCAGATTTTCAAAGAAAAGCTAATACCAATACTTTTCAAATTATCCCACAAAATGTAAACAAAAGGAACATGATCAAAATTTTTTTTGTGAAGCCGCAGTCATACTGATGCTCAAACCGTACAAAGACTTAACAAAGAAAGAAAATTTCACTCATGAACATGGTTGCAAAAGTAAGAATACATCAAAAAGATCATCTATGATGACAAAGTAGTCTTCATCTCAGAGATGCAGAGATGGTTCAACACAGAAAAAAAACCTGTCAGTGTACTCTACCATATTAAAAAAAATTGAACAAAAAACAAGTGATCATCTTGTTAGATGCTAAAAAAGCTTTTAACAAAATCCAGAACCCTTTCAGGGATACAAGGAACATACCTAAACATGATAAAAAAATAAATATATATCAAGCTGATAATCAACACCAAATTAAATGGTGAGAAACTAAAAGCAATTCCACAAAAATCAAGAACAAGACAAGGTTGTCCATATCTATTCAATATAGTACTTGAATTTCTTGCTAGAACAATAAGACAACCAAAGGAGATAAGGGAATACAAATTGGAAAGGAAGAAGTCAAAGTATCATTGTTTGCAGGGAATGTGATACTATACATGAGTGACCCCAAAAACTCTACCACAGAACTCTTACAGCTGATGAATACCTGTAGTCAAGTGAATAGATACAAGATTTACTGAAAAAAAATCAGTATCCCTCTTACACACAAATGATAAACAGGCTGAGAAAGAAATCAGAGAAATAATACCCTTTACACAACTTCAAATAATATAAACTATCTTGGTGTAACTCTAGCCAAGCAAATAAAAGACCCGTATAACAAGAACTTTAAGACTTTGAAGAGAGAAGAAAATATAAGAAGATGAAAAGATCTCCCATGCTCATGGATCAGTAGAATTAACATAGCAATAATGGTCATCCTGCCAAAAGCAATCTACAGATTTAATGAAATCCCCACTAAAATCTCAACACAATTATTTACAGACATTTTAAAAAGAAATATTCAGCTTCATATGGAAATATAAAAAATCCAGGATAGATGAAACAATTCTATACAATAAAAGAACTTCTGGAGGTATCACCATTTCTTATTTCAAGATGTACTGCAGAGCTATAGTAATAAAAACCTTATGTATTGGCATAAAAAGGGACAAGTGGATCTATGATATCAAATAGAAGACCCCACGAATCCACACATCTACTTACACCAGATAGTTGACAAAGAAGCCAAAATGATGCAATGGAGAAAAGAAAGTATTTTCAGCAAACGGTGCTGGTCTAAACTGGATATCAGCATATAAAAGTGTGCAAATCAACCCCCATCTATCACCCTGCACAGAACACAAGTTCAGATGGATCAAAGACCTCAACATAAATCCCAATACACTGAACCTGAGAGAAGAGAAAGTGGAAAATAATCTTGAATGCACTGGCACAGGAGACAACTTTCTGAACCCAACACCAATAACATAGGCAGTAAGATCAACAATTATCAGACAGGAACCTCATGAAATTGAAAAGATTCTGTAAGGCAAAGGATATTATCAATAGAACAAAACAGCAATCTAGAGATTGGGAAAAGTTCTTTACCAACCCCACATCTGACAGAGGGTTGATTTCCAAAATATATGAAGAACTCAAAAAGCTAGATATTAACAAATCAAATAATCCAACTAAACATGGGTTACATAGATTCAAACAAAATTCTCAACAGAAGAATCTCAAATGGCTAAAAGACATTTAAAGAGATGTTCAACATCCTTAGTCATCAGGGAGATGCAACTCAAAACAACCCTGAGATTCCTAAAAGACATCTGTTAGAATAGCTAAGATAAAAAACACAAGGGTCAGCTCAAGCTGGAGAAGACGTGGAGCAAGGGACACACTTCTTCATTGCTGGTGGTAGTGCAAACTTACACAACCACTTTGGAAGTAAGTGTGGCAGTTTCTTAAAAAAAAAAACTGGGCATCAACCTACAACAAGGCCTAGAATTACTACTATTGGGCATATACTCAAAGGATGCTCAATCATACCGCAAGGACACTTGCTCCACTATGTTCATAGTAGTTTTATTTGTAGTAGCCAGAACCTAGAAACAGCCTAGATGTCCCTCAACCGAGGAATGGATAAAGAAAATGCGGTACATTTACACACTTGTGTATTACTCTGCTGTTAAAAATGTGGACACCAGGAAATTTGAAGGCAAACTGATGTAACTAGAAAAAAAATCATCCTGAGTTAGGTAACCCAGACTGAGAAAGACAAAAATGGTATGTAGTTACTCATAAGTGGATATTAGCTATAATAAGAAGATAACCATTACTACTATCCACAACCCTAGAGATCCTAGGTAGCAAGGAGGGTTTGAAGGGGGACACCCAGGTCTCTCTGAAAATAAAAGTGATTTCTTGAATGGATTGTGGGTGGGTAGGGATGGGAACATGAGCGATTAGATTGGGGGTAGGATAAAGAAGGACAGTACTGAAAGAGACTACTAGAAAATGGGGAGCATCTCGGTGTCAGGTAAAAACTTTGCACAAGGGACTCTCTCAGGAATTTACAAGGAAGACCCCAGCTTAGACTCCTAGCAATAGCAGGAACTGGCCATCTCCTGTGACTAGATTGGTGCCTAAGCCAATTGTCATCAGATAGGCGTCATCCAGCAACTGATGGAAACAGATGCAGGCCCAGGACCAAACATTAGGCAGTGTTCGAGAATTCTGCAGAAGGGAAGGACAAAGGATTATAGGAGCCAGAAGAGTAAGGACAACACACACACACACACACACACACACACACACACACACACACAGACAGACACACACACACACATAACAAACCTCACATAATCAATTAACCTGGGCTCACAGGGACTCACAGAGACTGAACTGACATCCAGGAAGCCTGCCTGGGACTGACCTAGGCACTCTATATATCTTACAGTTGTGTAGCTTGGTGGTCATGAGCAACCCCTAACAGTGGAAACAGGGGCTGTCTCTGCCTCTTTTACTGGCTTCTGAGACCCTAGTCCTCATACTGGGTTGCTTTGCCCAATCCTAATACATGGGGAGGTGTTTAGTTTTACTGCAACTTGATATGCAATGTTTTGTTAATACTCGTGGAAGACCTGCCCTTTCCTAAACAGAAACAAAAGGAGAAGAGTTTGAGGTGTGAACAGAAAGGAGTTGGGGGGACTAGAAGGAGAGAAAGGGGAAGAAACTGCAGCAGGGATGTAAAATAAATAAATAAATTTATTTGAAAAATTTGAGAACATGAATAAGGTGAGCTTGAAGTGAGGCACATTAATCTCTGAAAAGATAGGACAGGTACACGTCTAGTAAAAAGACAAGATCAAATTTGCCTTTTAAAACTGACAGCAAATAATTCTCACAGGATGATTGAAATATTGATAATTTGATTATTGAAAATTATCATTAATTATGATACCACATAATTAGTTTTTACAAATAAATCTTTCTGATCTGTAATTTTTAAAAAATAAATTACTGTTGAGAAGGCAGGCTTGTTTCCAGTTCCTCTGTTTTGTTTGTCTAACACAAGTCTTGATGGTCACTAAATTCGGCATCACGTGTTTCCAAATCATACCTGTTTAGATCATAGTCTTCGAAAATCTTCATAAATTCCTTATAGGTTAGGCAAAATGTCTATTTGCCTTGACAAAAATATAGACCTCTGCTATTTTACACTGAACAATCATCTTAATACAGATTTCTTTGAGGGTTTCTGTTGTAGAAATCATGTATGAACGAAAATAATGACGAAGAGAAGAAGAAAGAGAAGAAGAAGAAGGAGGAGGAGGAGGAGGAGGAGAAGGAGGAGAAGGAGAAGGAGAAGGAGAAGGAGAAGAAGAAGAAGAAGAAGAAGAAGAAGAAGAAGAAGAAGAAGAAGAAGAAGAAGAAGAAGAAGAAGAAGAAGAAGAAAATTTATACCTTTACTATGAAAATGAATTGATGGGGAAATAGCAAGATGTGGGCCCTTTCACATTTCATCTGCCAATACAATGCAAAGTGAACAGTTGACTGTAATGTATAACAATGCATAAGGAATGGGCAAGAATACTCTACTCCCATCTTCTAAACAGCACTGAGTGCCTATTGTTTGGGATGGTCATTTTGACTACTGTTAATCACTGTTTGACTTCTCAAGTCACTCAGAGCAGCTGTCTGAGGGTGTCAGCTTGGCTTTTAGCACTTGGCAGATAACGTAGTGGAAGCTCTGCCACACAATAACACAAATACTCCATACATGATACAGATAGCAAGAACATTCAGACATTTATTTTGTATGGCATCGCAACACAACATGGTTATCCATACAGTTAGGCTAGAGAGTCACACAGGCAAAAACTTTTCAAAAATCCTAAAAGTAGCCAGACAGTGGTGGCTCACGCCTTTAATCCCAAAACTTAGAAGGCAGAGACATGCAGATCTCTGTGAGTTTAAGGCCATTCTGGTCTACAAAGCAAGTTCCAGGACAGCTGGAACTGTTGTTATACAGAGAAACACTGTATCAGGAGAAAAAATATCTTGCTCTAAGTAAGAATTTTCAGCTGGGCTGTGTTCACAGCTGTCCTGGACTCCATGAGACCTATAGGTATGGGTTTCCCACCACTAATTTCTATCTCCTGGGAACTGTGTCTCGGGCTTTATAGATTTCCAGAAGCTCACTCCTACAGCATTTGCCTTCCTGTTCATTTTTCCCAAGGAATTCCACTCAATACAGATCCACCATTTGCCTTTTTCCAGTGACCTAGACAGATCTGCCTATTCTACCTTCCCCTCTTGGGTGTAATAGAATTTTAAAACCCCAGTTTATTCATTGGTCTAAACCACTCAAAATTGCTGGTGCCTTACCTACCTCACACAGGTAACAGCCCACCATGGGCTGCACAGAGTTACTAAAGCCCCACACTAGTCCTGAGGCCCCTGCTGAACCAACCCCTTTCAAAATATCTTATAAACTTGGGCTATTGAACCCAGTGGATTAGAATCAACCAGCACCATCTTCAAGCTCCATTTTCTTTATAATGTGTGTGCTTCCTCTATTTTCTTCCGGTCTCTGACACTCATAGGGATGCCAGCAAGGTTAAAGTTCTCATGAGTCATCAAGGACTGGGTTCTTTAAATGGTGTAAAATTCTGTGAGTCAACCAACTTATGTAAGTAAAACTTCACCCATCCTCCTGTAAGGATGCTGAATAAACACATTTGTCCCCTAAGCAAGACTTGAGTGGAATTGTGTCCTTGCATCACAACCTGCAGGTAGTTCCACTAGTTGGAAATTCCCTGCTTCTCAGCAGCTGTTACTGCTTGTATAAGAGTGGAAGGAGCCTTGGTCATCTTTTAACTCTTAGTGGTTTCCTGAGTCTTCAAAGCTTTGTTTACATTCTGGTCCAGTCTGTTGCTGAGGCATCTCTGTGATGTCTTGTTGGACTGGAAGCAGGGTCACCACTCAGCATACATACAGCCCAGCTTCTCAACAGGATGGGAAGGACGTGTCTTCCTGGGAGATCACAGTGGCAGGCGCCAAGGTTTGTGCATGTTTGTGTGTGTGCACGCGCACAGACGCAGGGGAATGTGGCAGCTGGACAATGTCTACAAAGTAAACTGTTGTTCTAGAAGTAAGCTCTAGATCTAAGTTGCAGATAGTTTTACATGTTCTCAAGTCCTTTCCATATTCCCAGGCATTCCTAAGCTTACCAGAAAAAAAGAACAATTCACAATGTCATCATAATATTTCACTGGCATTAAGTGTGTGTGTGTGTTCTCATACAAGCATGTGCATGTGTGAATGTATCCATGTGGTAGCCAAAAAAGTAATCAAGTAAGCGTTTTCCTCTCTGATTCCTAGAAAGAAAAAAATAAAATAAAAGTGTTTCGTGCATGAGTTACAAATTCACACTTATATTCAGAAAGCTTTGGGGTTTTTGCCTGTTATACATAATTATGTTTTGATTATTTGTTCTCTCTCTCTCTGTTGTCTTGACCTTTATATTTTTTCCTTTTATTTAAAAATTACTTTTCATTATTTTAAAGTAAGGGTATGTGGGTGTTCTCACGAGTTCTGGTGTCAGCAAAGGCCAGAAGAGGCTGACAGAGCCACTGGCACTGGAGCGGCAGGGGATGTGTGAGCACTCTGGCTTAGCTGGTGAGAACTGAGCTGAAGGGTCTGCAAGAGAGTATGTGCCGTTAACTACTGAGTCAAGACTCTAGCTCCATCTTTTGGAGTTTTTCATATATGGAATTTGCTCCTTATTCTTTCATGTATGTTCTTGTATGTCTGTGTGTAACTGGCATCTAAACCTAGGGCCTTACAAATGTCACACATACTGGGTAAGTGCCTGCCCATGAATTATATTGTCTGCCCTCTTTGTACTTTTTCCTGTTAGTTAGATGATGCATGGTATTTTGTTTTATTGGATTTTGTTTTGTTTTCTAGTCTAACATTTACTTGAGTCTTTGTAAAATTTCATTTTTAGATCTAGTTAACTAGAAATATTAGAGGTGCTGTTAGGTTAGTAATTAATATATTTATGTGCCTTTGTGCTCAATTAAATTTTAATTCTGCTGTCTCTGTAATTTCATTCACACTAATACTAAGAAAAGGAGCGAGTTTGTTAGAATGTTTTCAAGAAACAAGTTGCACGATTTCATCCATACATAGTTTCCCTCTAATTCTGGAAAAGTCTGAGAAAGTGAATCTATCCAGCGTACCCCAGTTTTAGTCTACTGGCTAGCATTGCATGTTTAATGTTGAATAAGATGTAGGCAAAATATTCACTCTTTTACTCGACTGAGATTTCCTTGCTAACAAACTATAGCCATGGAGAGAAACAGCAGGCATTCACCATCTCTAAGCTGCCTCCCTCTGATACCAACTGCTATTAGATCTAACCCAAAGAGATTCTTCAAAGCCTTAAATGCTAATACAAGTGACTGGCATGCTGCTTTTAGTGTTTGGTAATACTAAATACTGTTTAGGTAAGTGTGTATCCATCATAATCCCGTCCCTAGCTCAGGCTTGGCATACTATGCTGTAGACAAGATGGGTAAGTATAGCACCACCAGCGTTAGCATGCTTGAAACCTATTAGCTCACTAATCAGCTGCCTAAGAAAAGCCTGCCTCACCCTGGACTCATGACCTACCCACTGGTAGTTGGTCCTCCTCCCTCGATGCAGCAGCAAGACGGCAGGAGCAGAAGAGCAGGAAGCAGTTAAGCGTGTGTTTACTCTATGACTCACTGAGTTGACTCCTGAGTATTTATCCAAGAGAAATAACAACATGTGTCCACACAAAGGCTTGCATGTACATGTTCAGGGCAACTTTGTTGATAGTGAGAATAACCCCGAACTGGAAATCGTCCAGTGTACAGCACTGATGAGTGGGTAAATGGGTGGTTTGGCCGTCCAGTAGAGTATTACATGACAATAGAAAGTCAATAAACTACTAGGAAAGGCAACAACATTGATGGATCTCAATTCATACACAAAATCTCTCATAGTGCATCATACTTTCTTGAACACATACGTCTTTATAACTGTAGAAAATACAAACTAATTCATGACAGAACGTAGATCAGTAGTTGTGTGGGGTCAAAGGCTGGGGAACTCTTTAAAGGAGCATGGAAAAAAACCATTGTAGGGGTGACAATGCCTCACGTGAACCTTGATCGCGGTGACTGTTTCACAGACATCTGCACAGAACTATTCACATTTAACAGATGTGGCTGTGTGTGAATGGTGCCCCAGGGCTGGGCTACAGCTCCCTAGAACTATGCTTTCCTAGTGACTGTAAGATACTGATCCCTTTGGGAGGTGGTGGCACACGCCTTTAATCCCAGCACTCAGGAGGCAGAGGCAGGCAGATCTCTGTGAGTTTGAGGTCAGCCTGGTCTATAAATCAAGTTCCAGGACAACCAAAGTTGTAACACAGAGAAATCTCTGTCTCCAAAAGCTAAAAATAAAAATAAAGCTTTAAAAAAAGGTATTGATCCCCAATCTGCTAAATAAGTCAAAGGAATAAACTCTACATTAAGTTGATGGCTGGTAAACCCACGAACAAGGAGTAACAGTGAACTCTAGAGAAATGCAAATGAAACACAAGCAGAAATCATTTAATACCTGAATTTTTATTAGAATATGCTTTGATTGTTTTCTTCTTCTCCTTTTCTGGTGCTGGGAACAAACCAGGGCCTCTCAGGCCTAAGCACAAATTCTACACCAAAGACTCTCTGTCTAAATTTTAAAAGTACAGACCTTTGGATTTTCTTCTTCTTCTCTCACACAAAACATCCCAACCACAGCTTCAAAGTGCAGATCATAAAGACAATAGAAATACAATTATTTTAAGTCAGACACAAAGCAATCAGGAGTTACCTGCAAGTACATGGAACTGGTGCTAAGTACTGCTAATTTGACTTTATTTGGAAATATTCTTCGTATCTCTTGCTAGATAACTAGGGAAACAATCATCCTGAAACCCTGGTGGGAACTGAGCCCCTGGGTACAGTATGCATGTGTGAAGTATAGAGGAAAGCCTGGAAGAACCACAGGAAGGTGGCAAGCCATTTAGAAATAACTAGAAAACTACTCAGCCTAAGTGAGTGGCACTTATTGCTGTACACATTTTAAATTCTATTTTTTCCAAATGAGTGTATTAATTATTGAAATTTCAAAGTTAACTCAGTAAAAGTAAGTGGGTACAGCCAAGTGGAAGTTAAGGCCTTTGCAAAGGGAACATGGCCTTCCCTTTTCACTGGAGGCCAAGCCGCAGCCTCTTCCCTCCCCCCCTCCTGCTTCTTCAGGTTTTGCTTGCTACACTGAGGTTTCTTACAGAGCCATGCCTTTTACTTCCTCCCACAGTCAGGAAGAAGCACTGCCCTTTCAGCCTTCCAGAGGTGCCTATCAAGTCCCTAGACTGAGAATCTCAACCTCTGTCAGCCTGTGAAGAGTATGGGATAAGAAAGGTGGAATGAGAAGAGAGATTTCTGAATGTAGAAATATATGTGATACATTCAATATACATGCAATCTCTATAATATAATGTGTGTGTGTGTGTGTGTGTGGAGAGAGAGAGACAGAGACAGAGACAGAGATAGAGAGAGAATATTTTGAAGCCATCAATACTTTTCAAATGTTTCTACTAATTCAGCAAAATTCCAGCAGGATCCATTCCAACCCTTACCTCACTCCTCTGGTGAGGCATCTGATAAGGAAACAGCAGCATTCCTTTGCCTGGAGTCCACTGATCTATCTGTCGCTTTCAGAGCAAACCAGTTCTTCCACTTGCCTTTAGGGCTGAGGTCCCTGACAGCTGAGGTTGAGGCTTGCTTCTTCCTCTTCAATTCCCAACTTTTCCTAGGGTCATAGGGCCCAAGGCTAGGCTCTCCTCTGGGTCCTTCATACTCTCTTCTAGCTCATTTCAGCTCTTACTCAACCTCCAGACCTTAAATTCCAACTAGATATCTATGAGTCCAATTCTTATCTGTGGCTCACAGGTCTCTTTCCCCAGGCCCACAATCACATATCTACCTAATTACTCCGTATCTCCAAGTGGAAGTCTAAAGCTGCCTCAAGCTGGCAAGCCCAAATTGAGACAACTGACTTACCTCTTCCAAAGCTCTCCTTGTTCCATTTTTCATCTCAGTGAAGAGTATCATTACCCAGCTGCTGATCAAAATAACCTTTAGATCCAGAAAGATGGCCCAGGAAAAATAATGGCCTTTGTTGCCATGTCCGAGAACCTGAGTTTGACCCCAGTGACCCAGACTGTAGAAAACAGAACCCATCGGTCCACTTCATGTAAAGCAGAACTAGAGAAAGATCACCTCCCTCTAACTCCTCTCTAACCCCAACCCAGGTATGGAACAAGCGAAGGCCTCTTCTTCAGAGTTTCGTGAGTGGCTGGTATGAGAAGTAACAGTGGGCATTCACATTGGCTTGAAAGATGATCGCAGAAGCATAGTAGTGGGCGATTGGAAATGCCAGGTTAGTAGCTTCTATGTATTAACTGCTGAAGGAGCCAGATGTGTGACTCACTCCTATAATTCCAGCCTGGACATAGTGTGTGATCTTGTCTTAAAGACCAACAACCCCCAAATGACAAGAGTAAGACCAGCTATAAAAATGCTGGAACCACCTGAGATGCTTCCCAACTAATCGTCACTCCTAGTAGCTCCCCAGGCATGGGATCAGGCAATGCCTCCACGTAAGAATCCTAAAGGCCAGGGGGCAAAGCTCTCAAAGCAGGCAGCAGCTGAAGTCGTCCCCCCCCCCACCCGGAAGCCTAATCCACTGCCTTTCTGGCAGCTAGCTGCTGGCTCGCCATCCTCTATCCAAGGCAGCTTGTGGTACTGTGAAAAAGCCAGTACTAACGGATCCTGGCCTTTGGAGCTGTCACTGCAGCACTTCACATAATATAGATGTGATCACTAAGTCTCCAAGGCTAGGTAACATAAAAATACCACTGCTTCCCCATCTTAGAGCTCACCGTAGGAGAACCACCAAGAACCCATGAGGGTGTTCCTTCTCTGCGGTATCTGGAGGATGTTCACCTCTTCTGGAAGATGTGGGTACTCTTTAGTGTAAGTCAGGCTGACCAAAGAACCAACCATCTGTCCTGACAGACTGTGGGGCTGGAGCATCCAGGTTACCATGTGGTACTTCCAGGGAGGCTTCTTGAGACCATGACACAAAGCCCAGGCCTTCCTTTTTACACTACTCTGAGAATGGCTTCTATTTGGTGACTGGGAGGAACACTGATGTGGCATCCCTGCATGTAAAAGCTGTGTCCTCAGGAATGCTAGGGATATCAAATATCCAGTGTGGCAGCCCCAACAGCAACCAGGAGACAACAAGGACTAGGTGAGACCCAGTCATGGACCTCTGGCTCCCTCCTGGAGAGAAGGCCACCCTCATTCCGCTCACCTACAAATGAGAAGCACAAAACTCTTTGTGAAGAGGGAACCAATACAGCAGAGGAGGAAACTGAGGACCTTCCCGACCTCCACTGTGTGGCATGTGCTGGGCAGAACACAACAGGAAATCTAAGGACCATTTTGAAAAAGTAAATTTCACAAACACCTCCAAATCTCAGAAAATGAAAGGAAAAACCTCCGATACTACTTCTGCCATCCCACTAAAATGGGAGAACTCAGCCCTCTCTCACTGGCTCTGATTTGCATTCTTCATTCAAAAGCAATGTAAAAGAAACCAAATGTTTCCTAAGAAAGAGGTCGGACGGGAAAGCCATTTAAACAATGCCTACAAATCAAATCTCGCTAGGAAAATCACAAAGGATCACCCCGTCAGCCAGGCCAAATCAGAACTAGTTGGTTCATTAAGCCCTACATCCCAAAGCACAGAGGCTTAGCTAACTGGACCAGCTTTCTTGCCAAGAACCTCAGGTAAAGCCCTCTCAAATGAAAACTCGCATTTGTCTGGGCCAAATGCTAGAGGGTAGCAGACCCTTAGGGCTTTGCTGGATATCTGCCTGTAGTCTTTGCCTAATCTTCATTTCAGTGAGCAGTCTTTCCCGCTCTCCAGCTAGCCCATAGCCTCACGAGCGAATATTCACCTCCACACCTGCTCTCAAGCTCAGCGTCAGTGGGGTTCCAAAAGCTGAATTATAGGTGGCCCCTGTCGCCACTCCGCAGAAAGGGAAGTAGGATTCAAAGCCACGTTTAAGGAAAAGTAACTGAGGAGCTATTGTGCCAAGGCACTCACTGTGCAAGGCTCCCTAGCCAGCACCAAATGTGTTAGTTTTTAGTGCACGCAACAAGATCCCTATTAGCATGTCCATCTGCAGTAGGCGTGAACGTGGACCCTGGACGGCAGCCCACGTTTGGACGGCTGTTGACCTTGTTTCCCCCCTGCAGCTGCTACAACCAATAGCAGTGCGGTGGAGGGGGTGGGTGGAGGGAGGGTGTACATATGTGTACTGCTGTGTGTGTGGAGGTCAGAGGTCAACTCTGGGTGCCTCCCTCTATTGATCTCTACTTTATATTTTGTGTCATTGGCCTTTGTCACTGAACCTGAGGTTGGTTATTTGGGTTCTATACCACCACCCACATCAGCTCTGGGGTGATAGACAAATTCCTCTGCACCCCGTTTTTTGTGGGTGCTAGAGACCTAAATTCCAGTTTTCGTGATTGTACGGCCAGTGCTTTAATCACTCAATGAGCCATCTTCCTAGCCCAAGAGCAGTTCCGGTGACAGACCAGTGTGATTTTCAAAGTCCATTATTAGAACTCTCCAAGAGAAATTTCCACTAAGTTGTGCCATTGGGGGGGGGGGGGCAAAAGTTGTTCTTTGGGGAAGCATAGTGATTAATTTTGCTTCCGTTGCTGAAACCATGAAGACTAAGAAACAGGGAGACCTCACGGCTAGACTCCACAGCGTGCTTCCCTTCTAGCTGTGCTTTAGAACTTCTAGAGTTTCTTACTACTGGCAAGCCTGAGGACAGAGTTAAACCCTGAAGGCCCACATGGTGAAAGAGGAGAACCACATCCCACAGACTGTCCTCTGGCCACTACATGCACACAGAGGCGTATGTGCCTGTATATCCATCATACTCGTAAGAGTGGGGAGGGAGAATGAAAGAATGTACTCAACAATACAATGACACGTACAGCTAGCATTGGTTCTGTAAGGACAGATTTCAGGATATGCCCATCAACACTCACTTCAAACACGGTGAGTCTCAAATACAATTTATTAGAACTTTGAACTTTACTAAAATAGCCAGCATCCCTCCCCCCCAAATGATCCCATGTCTAATTTTATTAACTGAACAGCAGTCCCATCTCCTTCCTCTCTTCCTGGAGCCCACATTTGCTGTTGCTCACATTGCCCATAGTGAGATGTTCTTCTTGGAGGGTCCGCTTGACTCCGTGCCCACTTTACTCAGGTCGTGAAGCTTAGGTGCAAGCTATGAAGCCAGGGTAGAGTGCCTATTAGGATACGGCTAAAGAAACGCCTTCGAGTCGTCTGGGATGCATGATTTAACTACTTTAACCATTGCAAAGCTGTCTCATGTCGCGTAACACAGATCATAAAGTAAAGTGCTCCTTTGTGCTCCTCCTTCTAGGCAGGAACTCAGGGCACTTTGCAAACTGATGGTGCTGTGGTTTTGTTGTTGTTTTCCACCACATATAGAAACAACTGTAAGAATTTCTGCAGATTTTTCATTTTTAGCTTTGGTTAAAAAAAAAATTCCAACCAACTGCAGAGATATGTAGCTTATTTGATTTGTGATTTGGATTTCTCTGGGCTTGTTGATTTTGTTCTATCAGATTCTTACCTTGGCGGTTTTTCACCATCTGAAATGCCGTTTTGCGACTCACTTCCGGAAATCACCTCTCAAAAGTGATTCTTTGGTGAAAATGTCTATATTGCATTTGGACACCACAGAGAACAAACCCCAAACCCACAGCCCCTTCAGTTTGTGACGTGCCCTCAGTTCCTGCTTAGAATGAGCATGAAGGAACTCGTTGCTATGTGAGTTCTAACACGAGATAAGACAGACTTACAATGACTTAAATAATTAAGTCATACCTAAAATACTTGAAAGCATCTGCTAGGGTTATAATAAGCACTCCACTGTCCCCCCAAGACCCGTGTATACAAAGTTCAGTCCCCAAGCCTGCTGGGAGGTGGTTAAGATCATTAGGAAGTGAGTTCAGTGAGAGACAGTCAGGTCACTGGGGTTTTTCCCCTGAAGGAGATACTAGGTCTTATTCGACTTTCTTCTCTCCCTTCGCTTTCCAGATGCTGCAAGGTTAAAAAGCTCTCTACACACCTTTCACTGTTAAATTTTATAACACCAGAAGCCCAAAGCAAGAGGGCCAAGTGACCATGGGGTGGAACTTTCCAAACTATTAGCCAATGTAAGATTTTCTTCTGTGTAAGTTGATTGTGTTAGGCATTTATCACAGTAACAAACCCGATTAACATACTCATTCAGGTTGGGAGTGGTAATTAAAGACTATTGCTTCAATATCTGGGAGGTAAAAACAAGATGATCACGGGCTCAAGGTCATCCTCAACTACATAGCACCTTCAAGGCCTGACTACATTAGACATTGCCACAAACAAACAAACAGGCACGCGCACTCATTCTACCATTTATTGCAGTTCATAGACAGCGGGGGCAGACAAAAGTTGTTGATTTGTAGGGCAAGCAAGGCTATTTCATCCGGTCTTCTCCGAGGTAGAATTTCTTACTTCTGCTTCCTCCAAAGTCAGCTCATGATCAGGTTATTATCTGTGAACCCATAAGCGATCCTTTATTCTTCTCCACCGCACTCTCCCAGTAAATTCAAATGTTTTTGAAAACATTGTAGCTGGAAGACTTTTCGTCATAATAAGAGTAGGCAAAATTAGAAACTGTAGTAAATCTTTGTGCGTTTGTTTTCCTCCATATTTGAAACGATCCAGTATAATGAGATATCCAACGTGAACTACAACCCAGCACGTTAAGAGCATGAGCCAAAATATAGCAAGAAACATACATGTGAGCACCCATGCAAATACAGAGAAAGCAAACCAAAGGAAGGGAATTAGAGATGGACATATATGCCCGTTCGCCCCCAGTGACACTGCTTAACTAGACGGTGCAGCCATCATTAGACAAAACCTGTGGACAAAACCGTTGGCGTTCAACTGGCCACCATCTTGGGTGAAAGCAATTGTGCTGGGCAAATGACTTTCAGTTTTCAGAAAAAATTACAAAATCCATATTTTAAAAAAAATCAGTTTCTTTTTAAATTTAACTGATAAAAACTGAGTAAGGACGCCAAGTCACATAAGTATCCAAAACTCAACTGATAGGCCACTCACTTCGTCCTCTAGGCTAGTGTCTGTAAGCGGTGCTACCGCTGAGACAAGGATGAACGTCTCCCACAAAGGCTCTGAAATGCTGTTGGAAAATCTTTACTAAAGGGAAAGCATTGTGCAGGGCTCAGAAAATTCCTGCACCCCTAACAACAAGGAAATTAACACATCAGCAGTGCTAAATGCTGGCAGGCAGAAAGGTCATCAATCACTTCTGCTTTTAATAAAGTTTATTCGTTTTCAGAAGACATCATCTATGTAGGCCAGTCTATCCAGAACTTACTACACAGATCAGGCTCGGGTCAAACCTAACATTCTTCTCCCTAAACATCTTGCAACCTGAAATTACAAGCAGACCCCACCATACATGGACTAAGGACCTTCAGAGCAGTTGTAGATTCATAGAAAACCGTGGAAAGAGTGGAGTGAGTTCACGTCAGGTTGCACAGCCCGATCCGGTGTTGAACTTTACCCAGAGTGGAGTGTCCTTTATGATCAATGAATCCGCATTTGAAAGACACACATTGTTCTCTTCGATGTCCGCATCTTCTTTTGTTTTCCTCTTCGTATTGTATATTCAGCAGATACAAGTATAAAACGAATAATACCCACAACTGGGGCACCTCATAGGATCATCTTGTTCACCTCAAATTGTATTTTTTATTATTTATTATTCACGTCTTAATTATTTCCTTCTCATTTTTAGTTAACCAGTGGACAATTTACTGTCCTAGAGCCTGTGCATTTTCCTGAATAAAATAGTACTGTGATTACGAAATATATAACTTTTGCAGAATGGCTAGTTTTTATGTAAAATACACATTTACATGTAAATTTATGCAAGTTCCACCACGTGTTTCCAAGGTTTACCATCTCATTCCTTTTAAGCATATAGTGGTGTTTCATGTCTGCCTGAATCAAGGTTTATTTATTTACTAATTTATAGGAGGAAACCTTGATTGCTTCAGGGTTGGTCTATTATAAAACAATCTGTCATGAGCATACATTTGCATGTGGATGTAAGTTTTCAGCTGATTTGGGTAAATATCAAGGATAGCAATTGTTAGGTCATGAGGTTAGAGTGTGCCTAGGTTTGTAAATACCATGAAATGTTTACAAATTCAGTAATGTTTACCAAACTTTCTTCTGCAGAGGCTGTTCCACCTTACATTCCCACACTCAGTGAATGAGAATTTCGCTTTCCACACTTTCACATTAGTGTTGACCATGCTTTAGACTTTGACCATTTTAACAGGTGTGTAGGGGATCTCATTGTTTTAGTTTATGATTTCCTAATGGCGTATAATGTTGAGTATTTTTGATGTCATTAGTAATATCTGTATACTGATATTTTCCTTCATGGGGTGTCTTCTGAGGACTTTTGCTTATTTTTCAGTCATATTATTTATTTATTGCCAGTTCTCAATTGTTTATTATTGCTGTTATTATATGTGTGCTTGCATATTCATGACTGAAGGGACACATATATGCCACATTGCACTCACAGAGGTTAAAGGACAATTTCTTGCAGTTCTCTCCCTATGCATTCTGGGACCTTCTTAGATCATCTTGCTTCAGGTTCCTTTACTCCGAGCCATCTCAGCAGCCTGCTAATGTTGTCTTCTAAGAGTTTAGACAGCAGTTCTGCACTGGGGGTATCCTAGGCAAATACTTTTTCTTAGTTTGTGCCTTTCTTCTCTTACTCTCAACAGTGTCCTTCTTATAGCAAACGTTTTTAACTTCAATCAACCCCAATTTATCAATGAATTGTTTCATTGACGGTTCCAGTGCTACATCTAAAAACACCTCATGCTTAAGGTCATCTAAATTTCTTCTGTATCATTTTTCAGAAGAGTTGTGGTTTTCCATTCAGACCTATTAACTTTTATAGAGCCAATACTGTGTCTGCATTTTTCATTTATATTTTTTTACTTATAAATATCTCATTCTTCTGAAGTCTGTGAGAAAGACTATCGTGTTGCCCCACTGAATAACTTTTCCTTGGTCCAAACTGTTGTTTGCACTAACAGATCTGCACCTGGGACTTTCCATTTGGTCACACTACTTTCTTGGTATATTGACCTATGGTTTTCTGCGGTCCCCTGTTCCTTGCCTTTGATGTTGCAGTTTCAAGTCAGGCAGTTTCTGTAGTGTAGCTTGTCTTTTCCTTCGATTCAGTGCTCAGTGGTGGCTATTCTGGGTCTTCAGCATCCTCATCTAAATTTGTCAGTCACGTTGCTATCCATGCAGTGACTTAGTGGGGTCATAGTGGTGTCCTTTTGATCTGGAGACACAGTCAGCTAGGGCTATCATCCTCACAGCAATGATCTTCCAAGAAAAGCAGGGCATTTTCTCCATTTATCGATCTCTTCTCTGAGAATGCTCTTCAAAATTTATAGTTTTTCTTATGAATAGAGTGTGCACACATTTTGTTGGAACCATACAAAGCATTTTATTTTCGTGGGGGCGCTACTATATGTAGCAATGATGTTTCACTTTACATTCCACTTGTTCCTTGCTGGTTTATAGGAAATAAATTGGCATCTCTCCACTAACCTCATGCCCTGTTACAAGCTTGCTGCAACTGCCTGTTAGCTACAGATCTGTTCACTTGTTGGCGTGTCAGTTTTTTTTAAGGGGATGCAAAAAAGCAGGTTCTCTACATAGATGTTTCCATTACCTCAGAACTGGTGTGGGAGAATTGTCTGTATTCTGTCAATCATATTTTAATAAAACGCTGATTGGCCAGGCAGGCAGTATAGGCGGGAAAGCCAGACAGGAAGTGGAGGTGGAGCAAAAAGACTGGGAGTATTCTGGGAAGCAGGAAGCTCCCTCGGCAGTTCTGCCCAGACCACCGGAGAGGAAAGATGTAAGCTGCCCTGCTGGAAAAGGTACTGAGCCATGTGCTAACGTAGATAAGGATAATGGGGTAACATAAGTTATAAGAGCTAATAAGTAGCCTTACCTAATGGGCCAATCAGTTTATAATCTTATGGAGTCCTGTGTATGATTTTCCTTGGGAGCTGCCGGCTGTGGGTTACTGGGCAGGACAGATGCCCCAACAAGCCGGCCTTCATGTTACACAGAACAAAGTCAATTTTCTCTTTCTTCACATCAGTATATATTTTATTTATCATTGAGTCATTGAATAAATTAGGACTTTCAATAAAAGATTGGCACCAGTGATGACATACATCTTTGCCTTCTGTGATTCTAGCAGGCATATTTTGATGCGCAGCACAAGGTACTTCCCATCACGTCAGGGAAGTCATGGAGACAAGACGGTAAGGCACCAATCAGGAAGTAGTGATGTCATAAGTTCAGCTCACTTTCTCCTTTTAATGCCCTCAGGGACCCCCAACCCAAGGAATGGGTCTGCCCTCAGTGACCAGATTGCCCTACTGTTCAGCTGGTCAAGATAAATTTCAACAGTCATGCCCAGAGGCTAACCAAATGGAGATAATCCCGCACCTGCTGCTCAGAGGCTCATCTCCAAGGAGATTCTAGATTCTGTCACGTTGACAATAGCAGCCTTCATAGTCAGGATCTACACCTGCAAAAGAGCACAGGGTGTTTGCCTTTTCCGCCTGCATCACCTCCATGACTGCATCTTCCAGCTCCACCCATTTTCATGAAAATTTCAGTTTCCTTTCTCTTAAGGCAATAAAATTCCACTGGGCTCATACACCACCCTTTCAGGGTCTGTGCGTTAACTTATGGAGACAGAAGGTGATTTCATTTCTTTACTATAATGAAAGAGCTGCAGCAGCATGGGTGTACTGGGATCTCTGTGGTAGCTTGTAGAATCTTCAGGTTTAGGTCCACCAGTGCTATAGCTGGATCATGGAGTGATTGTAATTTTAGAATTTTAAGAAACTTTCGTACTGATTTCTACAGTTTCGACACCCGTTCACACTCCCACCAACCATGCATGAATATGGATTCCTCTTCTTCCATGTTCTTATTGCCATTTGTCTTCTTGATAACAGCTACTCTGACTGAATGAGATGGAACCTCAAAGTAATTTTTATTTTCCTTTCCCCAATGACTCAGGAGGTTGAATATTTTAATAAAAATATTTGTTGGCCGTTTGATTTTGTCTTCTGTTCAGTTGCTTGACCCATTTATTTATTAGCAGATGTTGTTTTTAATTGCTCCTGTTCTCTATGTAGTCTACATGTTAAGCCCTTATTTGAAGAATAAGTGCCAGCCATTACCTCCCATGCTGCAAGTTGTCTGTTTGTTCCATGAATACTTTCTTTCACTGTGCAAGTAGTTGTCACACCTGCAATCCCATTTCTCAATTCCTGGGCCTTCTTGTGTTATTGGGGTTCTATGCAGAAGTGTTCATCAACACCGTCACCCCAACGGGTGCTTCTGCATCATTTTCAGGTTTTCAGTTATGGTCCTTGAGCCATTTTGAATTGGCTTTTGTCCAGGGTCAGAGATGTGGAGCTCATTTCATTCTTCTACAGATGGCCATCAACCTTCACCAGAACCATTCGTTGAAAAGACTGGATTTGTTGCTATTGTTATTGTGGGTTGTTTTTTTTTTTGCCTTTTTCAAGTGCATGTTTTTGATGCTTTTCTCAATATTTACGTGTCTACAGCTGTACGGTTTTATCTCTGGGTTCTGTAGTATGTAAGGATGGCCTGTGTTTCTTTTTAATAACACTATCAATCTGTTTTTGCCACTGTGGATGTGTAATATAGTTTGAAATCAGGTAATAAGATACTGCTGATTGTTCTTCCTGCTCTGAGTCTCTTTGACTATGCATGATCTTTTGTTTCCATAGACCTTTCCCCGTAGTTCTGTAATAATATCATTGGAATTTTAATGGGAACTGTGTGGAATCTATAAATTGCTTTGGGTAGAATAGTCATCTTCACAGTATTAATTCTGCCACTACGGGAGTGTCGGTAGTCTTTCCATCACCGACTCTCTTTCAATTTCTTTTTTCAGTGTCTTAAATTTGTCTTGCAAAGGTCTTTCACCTACTTGGTTGCAGATGGGATTCTTATCTTTTATATAGCTAATATCTTTCTACCGTCCCAAAATGGCTTCATAACCTTGTATTGCCTTGGACTTTTGAAGGTTATATATAGTGTCCCTACAAGAGAACTGTTAGTGTGGCTTTGGGATTTATCCTACTGGGTGCTTTCTAATCTTGCTAAAATTTGTGGCTTGGTGTCAGACATTAATTTGGAGCAAATCTCGGGCACCATTACGTTAAGCATTGGTTCTGGTTCTGGTTCTTTTTTTTCATATCTACATCACATGTTACATCTTTTGTAGATGTCCTGTAATTCTTCAATATGTTTCTCTGTTTTTTCCCCAGCTCCTTGGACTTCTTACTTTGCTTTTTTATTTTTGTCAGTATCTATTGACTTGTCCTCAAGCTTATAGATTTGTTTTTTTTTGGACACACCTGTCCACTAAGGTCAATTAATGACATTTTTTGTTTCACTTCACCTATAGGTTTATTTTTCTTCAATCTCTATTTTTTTGTTAGAGATTTTAAATTTTGTTAACCATCCATGGTTTTTCTAGATCTCAGTTTACACTGCCCATTTGCTCTTGTGTGGTGTCTATGTTTGCTCTTGTGTGTCGTCTGCATTTATTCTTGCATGCTGTCTTCATTTGCTCTTGTGTGTTGTCTACATTTTCCATTAAAAGTAAAGCTGCAGAGCATTTATCATGGTTGTGTGCTTTGCTTGTTTGTAAGCTTCTAGTCTGCCCACTGCAATGTTCTTGCCACGTTCTTTGGAAAGACTCTTAGGCCGCTTGTTGCCCAGGCTAACACTGAAGTTCCGTGCTCAAGTTCCCCCTTTTTCTCATTCTCTGAGACTACAGAGGGGCAGCATTCCCTGGCTTTTTCATGCTAGCCCCAACAGTGGCTTGGATATTTGTCTAATCTCTTCAAACTATATCTTTTGAATTTTAGGATACAGTGGTGGTTTGAATGAGAATAGTCCCCATAGGCTCATACATTTGAATGCCTGGTCACCAGGACATGGCAGTATTTGAAAGGATTAGGAGATGTGGCCTTGCTGGAGGAAGTATTTCACTGGTAGTGAACTTTGAGATTTCAAAAGCCCATGCCCCCCACCCTGTGTGTGTGTGTGTGTGTGTGTGTGTGTGTGTGTGTGTGTGTGGATCAGGATGCAGTTCTTGGCAACTGTGCCAGCACCACACCTGCCTGTCACCATGCTCTTGCCTTGATAATAGACTAGACCTCTGAGACTATAAGCAAGTCCTCAATCGAATGCCTTCTTTAACATGGGTTGCCTTGGGCTTTGTGTCTCTTCACAGCAACAGAAGACTGGCTAAGACAGATACATTATAAGTTATTTTTGAAGAGTAGAAATGATGTACTTGGACAAGAGGAACTATAGGAATGAAGCTTTTAGAAGGTATCAGTCTGGTGTGGGGAAATGGGAAGGATTTCATATCATGGCCATAGGTCTCAGTTCTTTAGCAAGAACTCTGTGAACTTCAAACATGCTTCTTAGATCCACACCCTCACCCAAGACACCCAGAGGAAGATAGAACTGTCTTTTCCTTTCCTCCAGCTACGTTAAGCTCTGCTAAAAGCTCCCATAAGCTGTAACTCTGGTAGCCTTCCCCAGGCAGAAGAACAATAGGATTGTCTCCAGATTTTCCCTGGGAGGATCTGATAGCTCTCCTAAATGTACAGTTCACCTCAATGTGACATCTCTGGGACTTTCCCCCTTGTGGGTCCCTGTGAAGTTTGTAGCTCATGGGCATCTCCACACTAAGACTCTAGCAGGTGTCAATTCCATTCAGGGTTTCCTGGCAAGGCACTGGTTCCCCTGTCAGCAGCACTTCCCTGCGTCCTCCTCTTGTGCCTTTGGATTCCACTTCCCCCATGGAAATGTCTAAGGGATGTTGGTTCTTCAATTTGTTCAGCAGCTTGTGTTAAAATGGAAGAATCACTCTTTTTAAGCTCTGTGAAACTCTACTTCTGGATCTTAGTCACAGGAGGGAAAGCACTGTGGATGTTTATGTCAGCATTTTCTCCCATGGGGTGACCACTCAGAGTCAAATGATGCTCCCTCCCCAAGCGAATATGTGGCCCAGGAGGGCAGGAAAGCCTGCTATCCTAGGGCCAGTAAATGTCATTAGGGACAATCTGAGGGTCGCATCCCTTTTCATACAGGAGTAGGCAAAAGTGTTTGTGGGGCAAAATTCTCTGTGTAACGGGACAGACGAAGAAAACAGAACTCTTCTTCCAACAGTTAATACCCAGCAGCTGTCTTGATGCAAAATTGTTACCAGAATCTTGTGTCTCCTTAAAACACACCTATAAGAGCTATTATATCTTTAAATGGAAACCCATTTCAGAAGAGCACATTCTTTTATAACTTTAGAATTCAAATGATAACCTCCCTTACTGCTTACTGCTCCTGTGTGGAAAATGCTCCAGAGAAATACATCACAGTCTTGGTTCAGCTCATTCCACTCTGACATAGGTCCAGGGTATGAGTTCTAAGATATCTGTGAATGTTGAAAACTGCTACCCTCTTTGCGTTTCCTCCCCCACTTTTTCTTCTATTTTTTATTTAAATTTTTTATCAAAATCATCACAAAGCAACAGCAAAAGTACAAATGTTTATACATGTGTTCATAAGGAAGAGTAGTAAAAATCAATTTAAATCAATGCAAATGATTTGATAACAACAAGTTCCCTCTGGAAATTTAAGGAGTCCAATTATGTGTGGGTACACAGAGGAATTTTTGAAGAGTTGTCAGCATTTTGTGGGCCCCTCACTTTTGCTTCTAAGGCTAGAGAAAGAAAAGAAATGAAAAAGAAAACAGGAGGCCAAATGCCATTCATCTAAGATGTAACTTAAAATATTAGAAACCCAGGCTCGGACCATTGCGGAAGAGGCAGAATGATTTTAAGAGCCAGAGACCATCGCTGGCTAGAAGGAAGCAGTGTCACCTGGACCCAACAGGGCAGCTGCACGTAGTAACTCAATGGCAACTAAAGCAGGATGTTCAAGACCAGCACAGACTCCATGCAAACAACATTCGAGCCTGGATGGGGAAGTCGGCACAAAGTCTCACCCCTAAAGGAGGAACTCTTGCAATCCATAGCTTCTGGGCCAGGAGGAGTACGTTTTGTCTTTTAGGGCAAAACCCTGGTGGGTTGACTGTCCTCCAGTGAAGACCATATATCCGAGAGTAAATGGCTAGCACAAATCGTACTTGAAAAGCATCAAAAACTAGAAGGACACAAGTTGGGTGGTGTGGGAAATGGGGGTTGGATCTGCAAGGAGTGGAGGCAGAAGGTGAACACAATTTACACACATTGTACAAAATTCTCAACTAATAAAAAGAATTCCCCAAACAAGCAGAACAAAAATATTGGGAAGCCTCATAGCTTCACCTTGTTGCCTGTCTTCACCTACCCTGTCTTTCCTCTGATGGAATATGTGAATTAGGGGAATTCAATTCCGTGTTACTCTAAGGAAGATTAAACTCCTATTCAACACACACACATTCAAGAGCTTCTGCTTGAGCCACTCATCGAAACAAACAAACAAAAAACAAAAACAAAAACCTGCTTGTCTAGTGTAGCTGGCCGAGAATGAACAGCCTGTAATGTAAAGATGGGCACCCTGAAGAGGTCTGTTGTGGAAACTGATCCTAGCATATGCTTGCTATGGCATGTCTAGACTCTATTCAGAATTTTTTTTTCTTGGCCAAACAGAAATTTTGCATTTGTTCTAAAAACCTTGTGGAGATATGATGAAATAGAATCTGGGGTCCTGACGCCAGTATTCAGTTCAGGTTTAGAGGAAGTGATAAAGAACATACTTAGATAACAGTCTACACATAATAGCAATTGCTCTTCGGGACTTGGAGAGTTCTTTATCTTCTCTGAGCCACAGTGTCATCTTGACATCACAGGAGGAAAACAAAATTGTAAGCTAGCATAAGGGTCATCAGATATGCTGACATTTCACTCGAGTTCAGCGGAGTCTGAACTGCTGTTGCCATTTTTGGATGATGTGGCAACAGAGAGTACGTCACCTGGGTAATGGCTTGGATTACTCTCAGAGACTTTGGGTAAAGCTCTGGCTGTGCAAGGCTCCTCTGTTCTTTCCAGATGGCATTTCTGCCAGTCTGCCCAGACCACCTTTAGTTAACATAAGCATCAATAATTCCAGGACTTGCCAACCAATAAAAAGGCATCATAATGTTACTCTTCATAATTACAGCTCAGATGTTTCCAGGGTGCGTGTATGTGTCCTGAGGGGGAGCTCTGGAAGAGTCCACCCTGTATGTAAGTGTCCTAAAGGGAAACTCGATAATAGAAGCTGTCCTAGTTTTGTGATCTGTAACTTTAAAGGGCCACTGCCCCCTTCTTGATGGTCTCAAGGAAGCTTTTGTTCCTAGGGGCTGGATGGTAATCAGGTCACACTCCGGACGTTCTAACCAGCAGCTTGAAGAAGGTCGCTGCTCCATGGAGCTAACATGGAGAGAATCCGGAAGTCTCTGGAGGCAATCCTCCTTTAAAGATGCATGGGAGAAATTTCTACAATTTCTTAAAAATCTGTTTCAGCTACTGTTTCTGTCTTATTACCTGCACATTATGACTTGTGCAACTAATTGTATTCCTTGATAGATTCAAGGAATCTTTCACATTTCAATATGATTTCAAAGCCAGGTTGGTGGCAATCTATAAGTGAAGAAATAGATTTTTTAAAAAAACATCTGTCTGTAAATTTTTTTTTAAATTCACTTCTGTTTTTATCCTGTGCTCCACTGTTTCTTGTTTGCTTTCCTCTCATTTCCCCCATAGAATTGCATTGCTTTACAAGCTGACCCAAGTTATTGGAACATGCAGCAGAAAACAAACACATGAGTGCCCCCCCCCAACCACAGTGTGTGTGTCACTGGGAGAAAGGGATAAAATGTTTGGCAAGAGTAAAACGCTTCTGAATTGCGGTGACCAAAATTTAATCCAAAAACTCAAAACGCACAGTGACTGCAAGGTGTTTCTGGCAGTGTTCCCCCAGGGTGCACCAGGACACTTCACTGCAGTCCTGCTCCTCTATACACCCCATGCTCTCCTCGCTCTGGGCATGCTGTTACAGCATGGGGCACCAAGAAGCGCTGCCTTGAAACTCAGCTCAGATGCAAAGCTATTGTGGAGTATGGGTGGCAGCAGTGTTACTTTACAGCCGTCTCCTCTTGTAGATGAATAATATTATAATACAGAAAACAAAAACTTTTAACATTCTCCCACCATCATCCCTTAGCCTAAGAGCTTCAAATAGGAGTATTTGGGTTGTACTGTATTTAAATGTTTGATTTTTAAAACCAATGTCTGGAGTTTCATTTAAAAGATATTAACTGAATTTTAGCTTGGGATTTGGATGGAATTTCCAAAATGGACCTAAATATCCTTTTCCATTTTATGTACTGAGGACGTTAACCAAAATACTAAATTAACTCTGAGCATTGTTGCAGATGCTCCATGTCCTGCAGTATCAAGTATTCACTCAAGATCTAATTTTTGTGTGATAATAAACAAATCCTTCTCATTTGCATGCAAATTTGTCTTAACTTTTAATAAGTGCTAAAGTTATATGTACGTCAAAGAATTATCTTAACGTTACATTACGATTTACTATTAGTAGATGTTTAGTTTGTATGCCTAGTTTCTGTAAATCCCTACCCAAGGTCACATTAAAAACTATATAAAAAAAAAAAGGTTGTCGGTGGGAAAAGTTTAAGAAGCCCTGCTCTACTTCACAATGAGGGTTTCAGGGTCTGAAGAGGGGCCTTGCCCAGGCTGGGTGAAATGCACCCATTCAGGATGCCAGCTGCAAAGCTTGCTTTTTTTGCTGGGTGGGAAAGAAGGTTGGGAGCGAGCGCATCCATTCTAGCTACACACACACACACACACACACACAAAGGTGGCCTGAACTCCACTGGTTAGCAGTGACTGCTTTTAATAGGAGACCTAAAAGAGCTTAAATTAGGGGACCAAGGGATTTTGCGAAGAACAGAGGAGTTCTGGCTGCTGAATGGGAGAAGGGGACATTTCTCCGATAGTGAAGAAGCAATGACAGTAGTGGGTCTTTGCTGAAGGCATTTAGTTGACATTCTTGCAGTTCAGGGAAGCATCATTTCAACTAGTCAAATTCTAGGAGAACATATACCTGGCAATCAGCCTGCTGGTATAGGGCATGGCTAGCTCGAGCCCCTGCTAATTGCTCTAAAGATATATCAACTGCTGTTGGTGTCAAGTCGTCGCTTTTGCGAGGAATTCGCCTCCTGTGTACACTGCTTTGCTTTCCAAGGACGCCTGACTGATTCCTGGTGTCGAAAACGCCATGTTTTCGTTCCTCAACACGCGAGCATTCACTCAGCCAACATTTGCCCTCCTCTGAGCTGGGAGTTGGCTGCCCTCCTTTCAGAGGATGTGGAGGGTTCTTGACGGGATCTGAAGGACACTTCTGAGTGCCACTTCAGACATCTGGAAGCCCGGTCTCTGCCTGCGCGTTTGGTTGGGAACTCTGCTGCCAAGCCAGCCTGACCCTGCTAAGATCCCGCTGTCCGGGAGGACTTATGGAGAATTGAGGGGGTAGCGTCTCCATCTGTGTCAGTTTCCAACCTGTGCTCCAGGGTTCAGTCAGTTTGTACCCGAGGTGGTTCGGTGTTGCTCAGTAAATTGGAAGAAAGAAAGGAAGGAAGGAAAAAGGTGGGACAGACAGGGGGAGGGAGGGGAGCCTAACACAGTTTTTGGCTGAACTGCCTAGATTCTGGACCGCAGCGGGAAGGAGTCCCCACATAAAAATTAACCCCAAAGGCCCCCCGGCTGCCCTGCTGCCCGCAGAGCCTGGACTCGTCCCAGAGCCTGGTCGGGTGGCGGCCAAGGCTATCCACCACCACCTTCCGGTCACTGCCTGCTTTCGATCCTCGGCGAGTGCTTCCTCTCTCCTGCCATTCTCCTCCTCCTCGCTCCTCCCGATTCCCTCCTCCTCTCACTAGTCCCTCCTCCTCCAGCCCAGCCTCCCCTCGTCCCGAACCGCGCGAGCTAGACGTCTGGGCAGCCCGAACGCAGAGCGCAGCAGCCTTCCTCCGCTTCCTTCACAGTGCGCTAGCCCGGAGCGGGCCAGGGCGCCTGGAGTGGGTCCCGGAGGCCACCGCCTCCCAGACCGACGACAGTTCACCTGGACGGGCGCCTGGGTTCCAGGTCGCGTCGCTGCCGACGCAGTCGCCTCGCAGCCCGTGGGACTCCGTCTGTCTCGGATTAATCCCGGAGAGCCGAAGGCAGCCTCTCCTGGGCAGAGATGCGACCCTCGGGGACCACGGAAACCGCGCTGCTGTTGCTACTGGTCGCGCTCTGCGCCGCAGGTGGGGCCCTGGAGGAAAAGAAAGGTAAGGGCGTGTCCGCTGGCCCGCGCCCCCAGCGGGGAGCGTTCGCCTAGCCCCGGTTGTCGGTGTCGGACTCTGTGTCCCCTGCCGCTTGTCCCTCCTCTCCTGTCTAGCACCGGATCGACTGGGACCGTGGGAGGGACTGGACGTTTCGCGTCTGGAATGGGCGAGACTGGGGCGGCCGAAGGAAGGGAGAACAGGGCTGGGGGCAGAAGGGGTGCCAGCACAGCGTGGGAACCGCGGCTGTGCGCTCCGGGGTTCCCGACCGCTCCCAACTTAGTTGCTTCACTTTTCTGCGCTCAGTAGGCGTCCGGGAGCGGAAACGTGGTGCGGAGCTAGGATTGGCATCGGCGCACACGTGCGCCCAAGACTGTCAGAGCGAGCTAGAGAGACCCCGGGTCCGTTCGCGGGGCGGGCAGGTCCCACCCGCACAGTCCTGGAGTTTAAGGACTGAAGAAAGAACCAGTGCGCCCCTGGGCAAGGTTGGGAACTCTGAGACAGGCAGGTCCCTGAGAGCACCCTCCTGCACCTCTCTCCTCCGTTGTTCAGGATCTCTCAGGACCTGGCGGATTGAGTCGCTAAAGGTCTCACAGAGTCCCGCCTGTGCTTTCGCGGGTGTGAAGCTGCAGCAATGATCTGGAAGGGTGGGCGACGTTCTGTCATTAATCACCTGGGACCCCTAGGAAAGGATGGTGTGTTGGTGACGATTCGCTTCTTCGCTAGCAGAAAAGAGGGCACGGGGGGGGGGGGGGGGAGTGGGGTGGGTCGGACCGGCCTCTTGACCACAGAGTACAGTACATCAAGGACCTGCCAGGCTAGGTTCACTAGTTGGGGACCAAGGCTCCCTGCCAGACTGGAGCTAGTCTCACTGGGTGACTGCTACCCTGGGATCCCCAAAGCTTGCCTTTTCCCAGCAGCAAGGTCTTTGGTAGCATCTCTTGGCTTCCCAACCCTATGGCTGAGGGCCTTGTGACAGCTGGGTCCCTGTGAGTACTTCACCCTTGATGTTTCAAAATGAGGCCCATAGCAAACTTTCTCCTTGTTATCTGAGACTTTCCCTCTTGGGAATTTTCTTTTAAATTTTTTTTCTTTTCGCCCTTATGAAGTGATTGATATTGGGCCAACCAAAATATAACCCATAATTAAAAAGAAACGGATTGATGTCCTCGTCACATGTGCCAACTGTCCAGACGGAGCATGAACAAGTCTGGCTTCATGACTACCCGACCATAAACCCACTTGACACGAAAAACATGCCTCGGAAGGTTTAATTGCACAATTTCAAAATCCAGCCGCTCGGGTTCCAAGAGTCAGGTCTGCACTTGCTGTTGATGTCATTGGCATCTGAGCTGGAGTTGGAGGTTGGTGCTGAGCGCGCTTTCGTTGGAGGGGGTGTAAGACTCAGTTTCCCAAACTTCACTACACGATGAAATCATTTGGCATTAAAAACCAACAAGCAAAACAAACTACACCCCCTCTTCCAGTGTGCAGCTCCCACTCGGTATGCTCAGATTGCACTGGCCTGTCGTGAGAATTAGTTTTAAAAACTTTTTGGATTGTTTGGTTTGAGACTCACTACCATAAAGGGAAGATTGGTAACATCTCCAGGAAGCCTACACGCCAATCCTCAGCGCTGTTTCGGGCTATCAGGAGTCTGGACAATCTTGCAGTGCAGGAAAACATAGGGGTCATGTCAGTAATTCAGGGTTAGCTTTTTTCACGGATGAATCAGCATAAAGCTTTTCTCCCACCTTCCTTAGCAGAAAGTCTCCCCTCTCCCTGGCTGTAATAGCCAGTAACTTCGCACAGCTAACTCTAGGGGCCTCTCAGTTAGGTGGCATCTGTCCCTGACCACAGGAGGGACTCCGTCTTCTAGTTTTCAATTGCCCTCTTAGAGCCTGGCCCCACCCCCTATCCCCCCTCTCCCCCATACTCCCACCCCCACCCCTGCCGCTGTCACCTTCTCACTTCAGCACTGCACCCAGCTCTTTCACTGTCCTGTTTTGAACACTCTTAGCAGCTACAGATTTCGTTGTAGATAAAACAGAAATACCACTTTACTCTCCTGTTTGTACGGCACTCATTTAAAAATCAAATGCTTCTGGGTATAGTAGTAAACGTAACAAGCAAATGATCATCTGTTAAAGTAGCATAAAAAGGCTTAAGTTCTAAAGGGCAGGATACTTAAAACTTGAGACGATCCTTCCACAACGTGCTGATAGAGGATTTGTTTGCCCCATTTGTCGGTTCTGCTCTGGACTGGCTCCCTTAAGTGAAATTGGGCCTTATCCTTCCTTCCAATCTATGGTACCATCATTATTTGTACTCACAGCAGAAGGCTTTTGGATCCTGCTCTAAGTGTGTCGTCAATCCTCACATCACACATAACGACTGGCAACTCTCATCATCTGTTTGGGAGAACCTATGCACCATGCAGGGAAGCCTAGTGATTTCCCTTCAACAGCTAGGAAGAAGCAATGCCAAGATTCAAGTTCCTCCTACCTCCAAACTCCACCCCCTCATTGAAGGAAGTCCAGACTAGGTTAGGTGTGTAAATGACTCAGGTTTGATGCTAGAAGAAGAGGGACCAGGAAACAGGCAGGTGAGGATGAGTTCCTGTCTGAAGTTTGCTTGTTCAGTGGCCTTCTCTCCTGTTCTGGGATGCTGTGGTCTCCTGGGATACCTTGGATGGGGGCAATGCAGTCACTACATCTGGGCAGGATTGGTTTGGCTATTCTGACAAGCTCCTCCCGTACTGTGGCAGGGTTTTCTGGATGGGTTCCTGAGTGCAGAGCAAATGAGGAGATGCTCAACCAGAGACCCTTGTAGACATCAGCCTGTCCCGGTGTTGTCTGTGAAGACACTGGCATCCGAAAGGCAGGGTGGCAGGGTGGTATTAAAGAGAAACAGACGTGGCAATCAAATGACTTCTTAAGGGAAGGCCACCAGCAGGCACCAGCCTTCTTTCTCTCTCAGAGAACCGTGTCTTCAGAAGCCCAGGCCTGGCTTGGTAGCCAGGAAGCCTATGTTTTCATTATAGGTCTGCGTTAGGTGGGAAGTCCCATTGAAACTCCAGGCTTCTGGGATCTCCTTTATAGATTCTGCGAATGTTGATTGCCTGCATTAGATGTGCCAGGCATTATGAGTTTAAAGGGGGATCTTAATGATTTCTGTTATTGCTTCTAAAGATGTGTGGTTCTTGACACCACTAATTAGACAGTGCTGACCGGCCTTTCCATGTGTACAGGAGTCCTGTACTCTGAGTGTCTGCTGTGTTCACAGTCACAGTGCTGCGGCATGACATTCTCTGACATCAGGTGACACTGCCAACAACCTGAGCAGCTGCGTCTGGCTTTGCGTGCTTACCCTCATAATCCATTACAAAGTATTGGGCTTGGTATCTTAATCTCTAAAGGTTCTGTCACATACCTAGCCTTCTTTACTGGTCGTCTGTGAAATGCATATACCAAGAAGGCCTGTAACTCCTAGCAATCCCATCAACTTGCTTTGGAAGCCATGTGGGGACTGTCGTGGGGTGGGAGGCCCATAATCCAAGCATACACTTTGGGTGAGTTCTTACAGGGCAGACCTAGACTCCAAGTACCTTTGCTAACTGTAATCAGCTTTTCATTGACAAGAGGCCTGACTCACAGTTTGCAACCATTATAATGTCTTGTTTGTCTTCCTGTAATTTCACTGCTACTGAAGAGTCAGCACACTTGAGGTGCTTCATACAATATTGCGAGTTCATCCCTAGTGTTTGCCTTTTTAAGCATAAAAACACACATTGATACCTATAACTATTTCTTTGCCCTTTTCTTTGTATTTGATCCATGACACTCAATTTGTGCTGTGCTGTTTATATTTTGAGGGACGAGGAGGAGCTGGACTTGATATGTCCTCTTAAGTGTCTAAAAGAAAATTAGTAGAAGAGAGTATGAAAGAGAGTGAGTAATGTGTGACAGAGTCTTAGAAGAAAGGGGAGATCTACACAGAGTAAAGGATGCTTTTTCAAGACGGATTTTGGCTCTTAATTCTAGGAGGAGGAGGCCAACAAAATCCCCAAACGGAAGAGATCATGTGGGAGAGGTATTACAGAAGTAACACTAAGCATCAAGTTCTAGAGAGCACCATAGGTCAAGGCAACAGGAAGAGAAGGGGTGTTCAGGGAGAACTCCATTAACCCAAGCACAAGTCTGGGCCTTCTTCAAGCCAAAAAGGACTTGCTGCCAAATCCTAAGGAAGCAGGAAGCGGTTGGTGTTTAATGTCTCCAAAGAATGTGATGCTTTCATTGTTGGGTATCAGTGGAAATAGGGAGATGGGTGACTGACAGATGAGATGAAGCAAGATTAAGGAGGATGGTGGACAAGAGACTGGGAGGCTGATCTAGAGGCAGATCTGGCAGAGAACTGTAAAGAGCAGATAGGGGAAGCAAAATGCCATCTCAAGGCACAAACTTCCACCCTGGAAGTCTTGGTAGATAATGAATAGAGGCTGGGAAATTGGGAAATCACCGAGAACAGGAGTTGAGTATGAGTTGAGTGTTTAGATGTATTGAGTGTGAAGCATGGAGATGGGAGCATCTAGGAGGCAGTGGATTCTATGAACCAGGAACGCGGTAAAGCAACAGGGCCTACATTGCTTTGTTAGATATTTCCATTTCAATTAATGACATTGGTCATAGAAGCTCTAGCTCCATGACAACTCCTTTCAGATGATCGCTCACACCAGTGTTAAACCTGCCAGGGCTGTAGATTTCCCCGTTCTTTCTGTATTAACATAGTAGGCTTATTTGTAGTTATCAACCTTAGAAGCACTTCAGTAACTGATAAGTAATAGGCATGTGGGTATATTGGAACCATAATGTGTATACATTACAAAACACCCTTCAGTGCAGATCCTCACTCCTTAAGACAGCACCAAATCACTATTTTACACAATAGTAACAAAATAAAAACACCTTCTAATGCAGGGCTATGTTAGAAAACGGTTTTAAACCCAGTGCTAGGGAAGCAGAGACAGGCAGGTCTCTGTGAGTTCGAGGCCACAGTGATCTACAAAGTGAGTTCTAGGTCAGCCAGAGATGTTATATAGAGAAACCCTGTCTCAAAGACAAACAACTAAACAGCCTTGTAAGAGGTTCACAAGCATGGTAAGGTGTAGCCCACAAGCACATCTAGTGCTATTTTATCCACCAGAGGAATGAGGGAATGGTGCGTGCTTTCAGAGGACTTATACCTTGGCTGAGTTGGGGGTGGTATGTGTGCGCAGTGCCCTGCAGGGCAGTGTTTAACCACAGATGTGATTTGAGATTTCCATTAGAGCATACAAAAGGGATGGCCCAATTCTGCCCACACGACAGGTAGGAGCAGTTTCTCAAAAAGAGATAGTTTGACTGAGTCTCCGCAAGATGTCTGCTGATTTCAAACAGAAGAGGAAGCATGTAGACTCTCTTGTAGCACCCAGCACCTCCCAGTAGCCCACCTTCCCTGGCCTTCGGCAACCCTGAAATCTGTTATGGTGAATGTTAATGATTTAGACTTTGCTAAAGCACTTTAAAGAATGCTACTTTGTCAAAAGTAAAGTGCCCAAGTGAGAAGTGACTCAATTTACATTTTAAAATTACTGCTATTATTTTTTAAAATGCAGCAAAAACATATAAAGAATTGACTAAAATTTCTAGGCTGCAGTTGGAAACTTTTAAAGTGTTCCATGCAAGAGCACTTTCCCCCTACACCTAGCTAGGAATCAAAAAAGTAATGACATGACATGCTTTATGAATCAGGAATTAGAGGGGAAATCTCCTTAATGAGAGGTACAGTGAGTCCACATTGAATCACTATGTGCCCCCAAATAAGCTACTGCTATTTTGGAGCATGCATTTGGAGGATGCACTTGGAGCATGCATTTGGAGCATGCACTTGGAGCATGCATTTGGAGCATGCATTTGTTGTACACCTTCACCTGTTTATTCGCACAGATCATTTAGAAACAAATAGGTAAATTCATAAGAAATAAGGAAAAGTGTGACTTCTGGCCTTCCTTCTGGGTCACCTGTCCCCATGTGTGAGAGGCGCTGTAGCTGTCACCTGTTCCTGTGTGTGAGAGGAACTGTAGTTCTCACCTTTCCCAGGGTGTGAGAGGGAAGGTAACTAAGGAACTCTGTCTACTTTTCAGGTGGTGAAGAGAATTTGTAAAGAATTTTACTTTGGAGGTAGAAATGCAATTCCAGACCATTTTCCTGCTAAACTGAGTGTACATGGGTTGAGTGGGTGATGTCATAACTGTTTGAGCAGCTGGGTTGCCTCGTGTACTCTTGTTAACACAGTTTCAAATATTCGCCTCTTGTATTCCACTTTGGGATAACATTGATACATTGTGTATGATCTTGATGAATGACAAAATGCAATTTGTATGTGACAAACTGGATGTTGTGGTTTATTTGCCTATAGTTATAAAATTTTCAATATTTTAGTGTCTTGAGTATTAGAAATATATGTATATACATATATGCATGCAATAAAAATATAAGCTTTGATTTTGAAAAAGAGAGGGAAAGGGAAAGTGGGAGAGTTTGGAGGAGGAGGGAAGAGAAAAAGTTTGCAATTATATTATAATCTCAAAATTAGAAAAACTGAAAAAAATTATTGAATTTGTGTAAGTACTCAAGGGCAGGTTCCCTGAGAATTTCATGTCACTTTGAAGGAGTTCAGAAGTTTTTCAACTAGAATATTTCAGTTGTCAAAACCTGCTTTGTTTTTTATTTAAAGGAAAATACTGAATGCCTACAAGCCGTGGAGAGATTTAATTTAACCACACGTAACTTTCTAGACTTATACACACACTGCCTGGTTTATTCTCATACCCTATTTGCCACTGTGTGTGCTTAAATTTGTGCTGAGCACAGTCATTTAGAGGAACCATTTTAATATTTGTCTTTTACTAACTCATAAATTCTAATGACTCAACATTAGAAAGATAAGCAATAATGTTTTAAATAGTATCCTTTTGTATGCATGTAGCATGTGTGTATGTGTATAGAAATATAAGTGTATACATTTGTATATGTGTGCATGCATGTGCACATACAGGGAGTCTAGGAGTCATCCTTGCTATTACTCCTCAGGAACCACCTAGCATCCACTATTGGCCTGGCGCTAGCAAACTAGGTTAGGCTGGCTAACCAGCAAGCTATGGGAATTCCTTTCTTTCCTCCTCTCTAGTGCTGGGATTACAGACATACATCACTACAGCCATGCATTTTTCTGTAAGATCCAGGGATCAAACCCAGGGGCATATGCTTATATAACCATTTCCCCATCCCCTATCATCCATTTTCTCTCTTCTTCCCACCGTGTGTGTGTGTGTGTGTGTGTGTGTGTGTGTGTGTGTGTGTGTGTGTGGTATGTGCCATGTACGGAGTGTGCTATATGTGTATGTTGCATGCACTTAACTATGCAGGTAGGTGCTCATGCCCATGTGTATGCAAAGACCAGAGGGGAACTTTCCTTGAGACAGGGCGTCTCACCAGATCCTCACCATTTTGGTGAGGCTGGATAATGAGCAGGCTCCTGGGGTAGACCACCCTCAACCCTCTAGTCCTGGGCTTACAATTATGTCTAACCATGCTTTTTTGTGTGGAGGATGGCAACTCAAACTCAGACCCTCTTGCGTGCACAGGAACGACTCTGACCTAGTAAGCCATAGTCTTTAGGCCCCTCTCATTTTTATATAGAAAATAATTCCACAGAGAGTCTAATATCATCAACTTTTGATTAAGTTCAACTGACTTGCAGAAAACAAATTGTCGTCACTGCAAAATAATTCACTTTTAACAGTGAAAAAAAACTTTAAAAGTTAAAACTTTAAAACTCTTAAGTTTTAGCCAAGTGGTGGGGGTGTACGCCTTTAATCCCAGCACTTGGGAGGCAGAGGCAGATAAATCTCTGTGAGTTCAAGGCCAGGTGGTCTACAGAGCAAGTGCCAGGACAGGCTCCAAAGCTACACAGAGAAACCCTGTCTCAAAAAATAAAAAAAAAAAAACAACAACAACAACAAAAAAAGAACAAAATCTTTTAAATTTTAAAGATGTTTTACTAATGTTAAGACTCTCTAAAAATATGATGCATTCATTCCACAGCTTTCTATTGGCTATGATTTATAATATAGTTAACAAAAAATCAGAAATCCTTCCATATAGTTGTTATTTTACTAAGCTCTGGGATTTCTTGACCATTTCTGATCTTCAATTAGCTGTATGTATGGAACATAGCTATGAAACTGCCTTCCCGCTCTCTTTCATTTTTACATCCCTCTTTTCCCTCTCCTCCGCCTTCCTTTCCTTTTCAGTTTCTCTCCCTCTCTCTAGGAAACGGCTCTGATTTAGGGACTGCACGGGAGGATTTTAGCAGATGACTGCTACCGAAGACGATGTCAAATGACTAAAACTGATCAGCAACATCTGAAAGTCACTTGTCAAGTTCATGCTTCATAAATATTTTTCATTTAACCGTGCATTGCACTTATATTTCATGGTTTGGAAAGTGATGCTTCTGAAAGGGAAAGAACCCTAGCTAGAAGTTCTGAGTTTCAGTTTCCACAAAGTAACTAAACTAGGAGTTCCTAGAGTTCCCTGTGACTGGAAACCCCCATGAAATGAAAAGTCAATCCACATGAATGCAAGAGACATGTTTAAATATGTCAAAAGTAAGCATACTGTCCTGTAATTTAGATACTAAATATTTACGCCATAGTAATCACAACACCTTGCACTTCCGTAGCACCTTAGAGGTTTGACTGAGCACACATCGCTCCCCGCCCCCTCCCAACAATCCCTCAAAATGGCCAACAGCACTGATCTGGAAGTGAAGAACTCACACTTCAGGCAGAGTCTTTTGTCAGCATCGTGGTGCTGGGTGCTTCTCATACTCAGTTGACCTGTCTCCTAAGATTCCTCCTTCCTCCTCCACCTTTGCGTCATCACCATGTTTGAGCTGTTGATAGATCCTATCACTTTTCGTTCTGCATGAGAAGTCAAAAAATCGGCACAAGGTGTTTTTCAAAATTGTGCTCCATTTCTACTAATGCGTCATGCCCACCTGCAATTTCTGCATGATTCTGTGCTTCTTCCTGCCCTGTTTTGCTGCCTTTCCCACTTTTCCTTTTGTTTTGAAGCATTTTCTTATCTTCATTGTTCTTTATAATGCCTTTCAACTGCTCGTTTCATAAGATATGGGGAAATACATTGACAAACTTCAAAAATATTTAATTTCCTTTTTATTTAAGTTGCACTATTCGTTGTGTGTGTATGCGTGTGTGCCTGTATGTGCATGGGTGCGTGTGGGTGTGCACGTGTGCATGTATGTGTGTGTGTGCATGTGTATGTGTGCACGTATGTGCATGTGTGTGCATGTGCGTGTGCGTGTGTGTGTGTGTGTGTGTGTGTGTGTGTGTGTGTGTTTGCCACAGCCTGAGTATGGAGGGCAGACAACAGCTTGGGGGAGTCAGTTCTCTCCCCTTCATCATTTGGATCCTGGGCACCAAGTTCAGGTTTTCAGGCTTAGTAGCAGTTACCCTCATCCTCTGAGCCGTCTTGCTGACCCAAGATGTACTTTAGAAATTAAAAACATGTTTTTTATTTTCCTTTTGGGCTGTAGCTGCTGTCAGTCTGACAGGCTTAAAAATACTTGCAAGAAAAATGAGGATCAAAGAACTGATTCAGCTGTTGGGATGGTCAGCAAAGCCTGTAGCAACATGTGGCCACTCAGCTGCTGGGTCTATATGGGTCATTGGGTCATTTCTATGGTTTAAAGAGAAGCACATACTTAAGTTCAGTAGATTTTGAAACAGCAGTTCTGAAATGAGACAGCAAATTGTACACACACACACACACACACACACACACACACACACACACACACCAGGGGTGGTTTGTTATCTACATAATACCCTTTATCCAAACTATTCTCTGTCTGGGGCAAGACTCATGAGCATCAACTTTTAAGGAGAAACTATTCCACCCAGCAAATTATCCACTGAGGAACTTTGTTGATTGAATGAAAGGAATGTGGAATGTGACCTGAGCAGATCACTCTCGGATGGCACGGTCCTGTTCCCCAAGGAAACTTCTAAGCACAGTGTTATTTTCCTTCCCCGAGAAGGAAGGAACATTTTGTCGCTCCTTATTTCTCACAGTGGAAAGTTTCTGGGCTCCAGCAGAAATCCCTGCAAAGCACGGTCAGGCTTCGTGACCGTCACGTGACATCGGGGAAAGTCCCAGATTTCAGTTGAGCAATGGGTCGTTGGTTATTGTCCTGTGTTGTCGGTTCAGAGAACGTCACTGGGAAGATAGGTTGATTTCTCAACCCAGAGATAACGAACATCTCGGAATCACAAATGCTCTCAATGGGCAGGCGGGTTAGTTTGTGGGTTGCAAGGCAACTGTAGTAATCGGACTTTGAAAGGGATGCAGAAGCTACCTGCAAAACCTCTTTTCTTGAGTCAACGAAAGTTTGCTCAGCCAAGGCAGAGCAGAAAGCTGAGCAATTTGGTGAAAAAGAGGGCATCAGTGATCAGGTAGACTTATTTGGGTTTTCACCTCAATTTTACCTTTTTGAACAAAAACCTAGTAATATGCCTGACTCAGGGGAGAGACAGTTGAATGAGAAAGGTTCCAAATGGGTAATTATCTGACCTCACTATTTGCCAGTGGCATAGGATTGTCCTTAAACTCTTGGCTTTCAAAAAAAAAGAGAGAGAGAGAGAGAGAGAACCCTGGTTTTGTTGGGCAATAGGTATGGCTATAGCCACTAAATATTCATAATGTTGCTCGGGTACAGAAATATAAGATAGATAGAATAGAAGGAGAGTAGTCATGATTCAAAGTCACATATTCAAGGTCTGCTGCATATTAAAGCAGCCACTGAAAGAGAGGGTGGAAGGGAAGGGGGGTTGCTAATTGTGTCGTCTTTCTCTGTTTTAGTTTTGTGTGTGCTATTTAAAACTCCTCTTTAGAGCAGAGAAAGTTTAGAATTCCTTGGACCTTCTTTTGAGAAGAGATTAGACATGTGTTTCTTCCATGGCTTACCCTCTCATCTCTCATGATGAGCCAAGAGGTAGGATGTACCAGTAGTTACGGGTGAGCTGCCGTGGCTGGGAGGTCAGCTATACAGAACGCACTGGCGGCCGAGCAGACCTTTCCTGGACAGTGACTTCTGAACAGAATCTAAGTGTGAGTTTTTATTCCAAGAGAATTTCCGAGGGCGCATAGCTTATGGACAGGAGTGCTGACCTCGTGGCATTCACCTGTCACACTCACAGGAAGTTCTGCTAAGCAAGAGAAGGCCCCCAGATCAGTTAAGAGTACCCTTAAACAGAGCAGATAGTAGCTAATTAATACCCAGACATTTGGATGAAAGACGTCAAACATGCCAGCTTAGTGGCGTCATCTTTAACAGATAGAGAGAACAATTAAATCATTAAGGCAGTGTCTGCCTGAGGAAGCGGCCTGGCATAGCCTGGTCCAGGTGCAATGGTCTCCAAGGAAGCAAGTGTGCCTGCACAGAACGAAGTCTCCTCCACCCTCTAAGTGTCCTGCACAGATTTCTGGTCCGTCTCGTATAATTAAGCAGAATCTGGACATGCTCTGAATTGCTTCTGTCTTGTGGGACAAAGAGGAACCATGACATAAACATACAACACACACTCCAATCCAGGATAAGTGGCCATTTGGGATCATGACTGATAAGGCTGGCTTTGCACCTCTGTCTGGACTCTGTCTATCTAATGTTCTATCATTATAATCACTATTATTGTTCTACAGCAAACACATCTGGTCATCTGTTGGTCCCAGATGCCCGCTGGCTTGCCCAGAACTGCTTTTCTTACAGAACTTGCGTCTGCTTCTGGATGTTCTAGTTGTGAAATAGAATGGGTTTCTTCGTTTACTGAAAATGGCAAGAACAGCCATGAGTTTCTTGATTTTGCATAAGTAAAGTATACTAGGGACAGTTACTCAACCAGGATGTCCTACATTTCTGGGATAAAGGGAACTCACCATGCCAGGGGTCAAAAGAGTTCAGAATCCCTAGACAGATGTTTGAAAACTCCCATTGACTCCAAATTTGTTGCAAAATGACCATATCTATAAATTATTCCGCAAAATAAAAACCATTGCAGTAGCCTAGCAAATGCATTTGATAAGCCATGCTAGGAGTGATCCTCACTAGCATTGGTGAATATCTTTTTTTTTAATTCTAGAAAAAGCAATGTTAACTTTCTGTGTCAAGCATCTATTGAATGTTAGGTTTTTCGTAAGCACAAATAGTGAATGTGCACATGGAACTAAACTATGGGTACCCCAAACAATGCTTGTGCCAAATATGCTGTCTATGATATAATTTTTGGGGGGATGTGGCCTCTTCATAATAATTTTGTTAACTTTCTCTTTCCAGATGTGCAGTAAAATGCCATACAGTAACAGGTGGGGGTGACCCTGGTAGCACTCTACTGAGTCTACATGTACAGGATGACATTGGCCCAGGTGGTAAACCTGTGTGGGCCCCCATGCATTCACCTTGCAAAATGTGGGAATTACAAGAGAATGGGCGAACTTTCCACATGTTCACTGCGTAACTGTAGGGAGTGCTGAACTCACTCCAGAGTCCTCAATGAGACTCGTTTGTGACCCCTGTTATAGACGAGATATCTTTGGTTGCACCATGTCACCTTCCCGACCCAAAGCCTCACGTCTGGGAAAGGTAGCTCTAGAAGGATCAGCAGCTCCATACTTCTTACCCAGATCACTGCCCTCTGCTGAGACCCAGACAGGAGACAGGTTCAACTCCATTCTGCCCTTCATGCTTTGGTGACTGAGCCTTGACCCCATTAAAAGACTCTCAGAACACATCCACCACCTCTTATCTTTCTTTTTGCTCTGGGTCTTGGTCTTCCTGGCAATGTTTTGTTTGCTAATTTCCTATATAGTACTGAACTAGTTTTTTAAACACCCTTCATTTCCTTCCCTGTACAGCCCGGATGGCCTATCCTGTGCTGTCTCCGGTGACGCTCCACCACGAGTGATAGAAAACACCGCTCACTTCTATTGCTCTTGACTAGAAATTGATTTCTATTGACTAGAAACGTGACAGCGTGGAAATCAAGTCCTTCACAACACTATATGGAAGCTTTGTAAGAAAGTGTATGGCCTGCGATATTTGAAGGCCATGGAGGTGTGAGGAGAGGGGTGGGGGTGGACATAGGGCAGCAGACGGGGGCGGAGCCAGGACTGAGAACGGGCGAACTGAACAAACCCCGTAGTCTTTGTATTGTTGCATGTGCTTGCGAAGTTGATGTGCTACTAAATCACAAGGGCCCATGAGCCATTATACTCACCCTGTACTTCTTGATTAGTTTCTGTCCTTCCTTCAAGTGCAAGGGTGTGAGGTGAGGGTCTTTGAAAGGATGGCGATGTCGTGTGTCCTGATTTCGGTGTTGTGTACACAGATATGTGTAGGTACTGAAACATTCCTAAAGCTACACGTTTTTCTCTGTGTTCTTTTCTACATGGAATTGCGCTATAAAGGTAAAAATAAAAAAATTTCAAGACTATGTACGGTGCCGCTTGGTGGACAAGGTAGCTAGAGGGTGGCCAGTGGAATGATTTAGCAGGGGAAGCTATTTACCTTGCTAGCCGAGAACCTGAGCTGAAGCCCTGGTGTCATGTAAAGGTGGAACAAGAGAACTGGTCTACGAAGTTGTCCTTAGACCTCCACACACTTGCCATGGAACACATGCCGTCCTCCATTCACAAAAAAGAAAGAAAGAAAGAAAGAAAGAAAGAAAGAAAGAAAGAAAGAAAGAAGGAAGGAAGGAAGGAAGGAAGGAAGGAAGGAAGGAAGGAAAGAAAAAAAGAAAGAAAGAAAGAAAGAAAGAAAGAAAGAAAGAAAGAAAGAAAGAAAGACAGACAGACTAATGGGCAAGTTACAACATCGTCTGAAAGCTCACAATCTCCCATAAAGTAGTGGGCATCAGAGTCAAAGCAAGCAACCTGTCTTTCTTTGGAGATAAAGAGTTACAAGAGCTCTTGAACTCAAAATGATACTCCTCTTACTGTTGCTGCAATTTACACTAGCCCATTTCAAATTAGATACAGAGAGAGTCTGAAAGAAGTTAGCAACAAAAGAACACCCTGGTTTAAATTGCATAAGGGGATATCTCATATTTTCACAGAGGCTTGGCAACTACTGAAAGGGCAGAGAAGCTGTCCCCTTGCAAGGACCCACAGGTCCCCTCCTTGCCTGTTCCCGTGTATCTTCAGCTTGCTTCTTCAGAGGAACCATAGTCAGACAGACACATGAGAATGAGCGAGAGCATCGGTTCTGTGGAGCAAGAAAGCTCCTAACTCAGAGAGCAAAGCTATAACATTCTGCCAATCCTCAGCCACCTTCCTGAGTTCCTGTGTCTGCCCAGCCTTCTGAGCCCTGATTCTTACACCTACCATACCCTGAAACCATTCATAGTGTTGCTCTCCTAGCAGAGAAAGTTTATTTTAATAACGTTTGGAAGAACCTTATACATACATTCCAATTTTCAGGACAGTGTACTCACTCAGCATACATTAAATTCTCTCTGCATACTGTTCCACTTTTAACTTTGGGTTACATCGGAAGTATCATCTCTGTCCCTATAGACCTTAAAATCCAGACATCACTCATTTCATTCCATTTCTAAGACTTGAGTCCCATGTGGTTTATGAATGCCCCAGCACCGAGGACAAGGGTACTAGTAAGAGGCCTTGAATTTGTTAAAAAGCATATAGAGCTATCACCCATACCTTTGCTTGGCAGAGCACCTTGTGATTCTCACACGGTCTGTGGCATACTTAGTCTTATTTGGATAATCATGAGAACACAGCCTTATTTTCCTTTGTGATTGCTTGATAAAGGCAATGCAATAAACAAGCTTCAAATTTCTATGTCCATATAGAACCACATCAGTGTCGAGAATCTGTGTGCTCTTGACAGTTTTTGTGGACATCAACATTGTTTACTGTAAGCTCAATAATTGCGGGGTGTATAATTAAAGCTGAGTGTCCCTTATCTGAATTGCTTAAAGCTAGAGTGTTTTGGATTTTGGAGTTTCAAGAGTGAAATATTTGCTTAGACATCACCAATTGAACAATCAGAATCCAAAAAAGTCTCAAGTCTAAAATGCTTTGAAATCTAACATTTTTTTTTTCAGCACCATGATGGATCTCAAAACTTTTCGGATCTTTCCAAGATGGAATGGATGTTAAGCGATCTCATTGTTACTGCCATTTGCATTTACAGTGGAGCTGTAGCCTAAGCTGTCTTTATTGTCAAAGCAGCTTGTCTTCTCAGATTTAGTTCACATGGGAAAAAGAGAAAAGAGGAAAACCTGTGTGTCCGTTCCTGGGAGCCGCGTCCAATGTGAATGCTGATTTGGAGGTGGATAATGGCACCCCGTGCTATGCAAATGAGACAAGGAGGCAACTTAGAGGAACATGGCACCTTCCATTTCTCCAAGTCTCTGCACCCTTGGGTCTTCCCAAATCCGGCTCATGGCTCAGTGCTTCCAGCTTCTTCTTAGGATCAATTCCTAGGTCTGGAAAGAATTTGAGACTAGGGTGAGAATATCTTGATTTTGAAAACAGGAGATTGTGCAAGAAGAGGTGGGAACGACAATCTGGAATGAAGCCCATTATCAAGGGTGGGAGGTCCCCATGGAAAGTCTCTAAGTCATTGACTGGGTCAGGAGGAGAGAAGACCCTCTGTACCCTCCTTGTTTGTTTGTAGCCCCGCACATAAACTGAGAGGCCTTCCTTTAAGCCATGCTCCCCACCGTTGATGTCTGTCATTCTACAAGACCATGGACTGGAGAGCATAAAACTATGAGCCAGTTTTCTCCTAGAAAACTAGCAGGGATAGTTCACTTTAATAAATTCTGGAAGAACTGAATACATTCATATATTTCATTTTTCAGGACAGTTTACTCAAGCAGCAGAAATTAAATTCTTTCTGCATACTGTTACACTTTTAACCCTGGGTCGCACTGGAAGTATACTCTCTATCCCTAAAGATGTCAAAATCCAGACTTCATCCATTACTTTCCACTTCTAAAAGTGAGACTTGAGTCCAGTGAGACTCAGTCTTTTCCTGTAGTCAGATGATCATCTTGGCTATTTGTTATAGTAGTAAAAGCTGACAAACACGTCCATAAACTATGATCCTGAACAGACGAGCAAATACGAAATTGTGTCTAAGCTATCGGGGAAAAAAAAAGCACAGAAAGAGAAATGGGGTTTTCTTGGAGTATTCTCTTGTTCCCACTTCTCTTTGTTGAACCAACTGATTTCGCCCCCCTCCACACACACACTATTCTCTTCACTTCTCTCTGATGGTGAATTGTAAGTTTAGAGTGCCCTGCGTGCTCGATGCTGAGTACATTATACCCTCTTCAAGCAAGGAACATTGCTCATTGACTTGTTTGGTTGCAGGGCTACCTGGGTTTGCAGCAGGGAGCCTGGCCATGTGGAGGTCAGGACTTCTCTTCCTCCTACTTCCAGGAAATGTAAAAAGTCTCTGTGTACTAAACTGTTTGCAAACTTCCAAATAACGAGTCCACATGTGTGCTGCGTTTCTTCAATGCGGTGCTGACCCCGACACCCACATCTATAGTTGAAAGATAGTTTATGAGAAACAGGTGGAGTTGGGAGATATGTGCAATTGTGCACTTCCTCGAAAGATTTTTTTCTTCACCCATGAAACACAAAGTTTGGTAAATATGAAATGGGTGAATTAGGTCCTTACATGTTATTTCTTTCATTTCGACCCTCTTATATCTGTGTGCTTTTCTAGCCTCGTCTCCTATTTTAAAATAACAGCAAAGAGATTTTCTTTGTATTTGTTTTTTTCAGTGTAAGCTTAATTTTTGGGGAGCTACTGTGCTTTTGTGGCAACATGTATGTCCCCAGAAAAATCTCAGGCTATGACTAAATGGGTGTAGATGCCTACATGAGCTTGTTTATGGGGGCTAGCGGAAATCTTCACCTTTGTGTATTCTATACTGTTAAATAAATGAGAGGTCTTTGGAACCGTAAGAATTCTGCTCTGAACTTCAAAAATTGTCAGGTGATGTTTCTTGTTTCGACATAAAAAAAGGTTTGTGATTCATCGTGGAATAAAGCCAGTCGCATGAGAAGTAATATGCAGAGTCCTATTTGGAAGTGTCTGACAAGGACAGAAATGTGGCACTTGGTGGTCTTGCTCCAGGTTAGAAAGATCAAACTGGGCTATTCACTTTGGTAGAGGACTCAGACAAATGAGGTTTCACCTTCATTATTGATTAAGGTTAACAGTAATACAAAGTGTAAGCAATGACAGCAGGCAAAAGTGATGCTTAAAATCTGGGGTGAGCCTGAGACTCTGAATGTTCAGCCCAAAACTCCTAGCCACGTCTGCCTCATCAGAGTTGATACCAGATGAATATACTTATTGTATATATTTAGCACACTTAGGTGTGAGTCCCAAATAAACTTCTGAAATCCTAACTTACCTTTGTTTACTGGCAAGCTCCCATGTATGTAGACCAACACATACCTAGATGCAGTAACAGCATTTTGTAAATTTTCTCATTGGCTGTCAGTACACTTATTTTATACTACCTAGAAAAGAAGCCCGTGCAAGGCCTTTTCTGAACACACAGACGTTCTTTTTAGAGAGATCATCTTTGAAGTCTATGGGTTTAAAAGTAATTTTAAGGAAGTAATAGATGAATTACAATTGAATTACTATCCAGGAAATGCACATTATAGCTTCAGACAGTCAGGGTAGACCTCTTCAGCTAGGAAAGTCTGAGCACTTCCTGGGGGGAGTAATCACCATTCATTTAGAGGTACAATTTTGTTTTATAGATTTTAATTGAATTAACCAGTAGGAGGGCAGAGTAATAGATGAACTTCAAAGTCCCCTGACTAGTGGAAAATAAGCCATTTTTTTCATAAAATATGATAACACGACTAATATGATAGCTTGACTTTAAGTGCACGATAAAAAATTATAACGAAAACAGACCTTAAATATCCCATTGAAGAATAGTTTTGGCTCTGATTGGCCATGGAACTAAGTATAAACTGCTATCTCAAGATAGACCGTAAAGAACCAACTCATTTAGCCTTGAGTTATAAGAGTCACTGGTGCCTCAGTGATGATAATGGGAGGTGCCACATCCTTCCCATCGGGTTGGTGTATCTACCTCTAAAACGTCTTTCAGCTCAAATGGGCCCTGTCTCTCACACTTACTGGCTATCTCCTCCCAAAGTATTGCCTCCAAGTTAGGACTGAAAATGCAATGTAAGACTTGACTTGCGAATCAGGATAACACACGTTAGGAATACAGAGGCCTGGCTCAGTAGTTACCAACCACGCACATTTTTTCCCACTCCCACCCGAGGAGATATTTGGTAATAGCTGAAGAAAATGTTGGAGGTCATCCTGAGCCATGCTACTAGTATCTAGAAGATAGAAGCTAAAAATGTTGGTGAATATTCTTCAATGTGTAGGACAGACACCCCCGCCAGGAATGGCCCTCGCTGCAAATGGCAGTCTTGTGGGAGCTTAGCTTAGCCAGTTCTGCTCAGCTCATGCTTTTCCGTCTTCCTTTACATAATGATTGAGCTGGGCTCTGGGCTCCGTTCCTTCATTCCTGTTGCTTTGCAGGTAATCGTTCCCTTGCTGGGTTTTGCATGTGCCCAGAAGTCCCACAGCCGGTGCATAGCTTGGCATTCCTGCTCGGCAGCGCTCCAGCCAACATTCCACCTCCACCTGCACCAGCTTGTTCCACCTGAAAGCTTACCAAGTGAAAGCAAGAGCCATGTGAGGACACCTTAATTATACCCACCCAGAAACTTGCTTACAGAGAGTCGGTCCGGCCCCAGAATTAAAGATTAGCTCCTGCACTGTTGTAAAAAAAAAAAAAAAAATAGAAGAAGGAGGAGGGGGAGGAAGACGAAACAAAACACAAATTAAGCACAAAACATGTGCTTTTCTCCTTCCTTCTATTTGTTCCCCCTTCCTGGCAATTCAAGGGCACTACTGGGTAACGAAATATTCCAGAGTACCAATCTCTGAACCAGAAAGAAAAAAAAAGAAACCATCTGGTTGGAGTCCAGCTTGTCCACAGAGAGAGGGCAGCTGCTCTACTCTGAAATCAGTAGCAGCCTGCCCAAGGGGGAAGTAGATTTGGTATTACACAAGCGAACAGCGATTCGCCCCATCTCTGCTTCGCGGCGCTTTGAAACAATGTTGTTTATGTGCATGGCCGACAAAAAGCAAGCCAAGTTCTCTGCCAGGCAAAGGTCACTCTAGCACGGGTGGGGACAGGCTAACCCGACCCAGCAGCTTTCTGAGCAGTCACGCATGGAGGGGTTACCAGAGTCCTGGAACACAGCTACACACCTGTTGGCTGTTCTCTTCGTGTTTGAGCAGAACAGATGACCAAAGGTCCTGGTGGCATTAGAGGCCACCTTAAAAAACAAATCTGCCTCTAGCGTGACTTCAGTGACACTTGCTCCTCCAGCCCACGACTCACATGTATCACGAAGCGTTCATTTCTCAACCTCAGCGCCGTATGTGCTGATAACAGAAGCTGGTGTGCAATGGGCATGTAGGAAATGTTTGTGGAGAGAATGAGTACGTTCAGAGTAAAATGGGAGTGATGGGATTCTTAACCAGTTTTCTCATTCAGTGGAGGTCCATGGAGGTTTATGAAGGGGAAAGGTTGGTCCCACGATCTACTTGGCATCATAAACTGTGTGCCTCCTACAGACATTCTGACCACACAGAACGGATACGCAGATCACCCTGCAACTGGCATGCCTCTCTGTGTAGTTCTGTGATCGACTTTTAAAAATTGGGTGTATTGTATGCCTGTGTGTATACTTGCTTCTGTGTGTGCGTGTATGAGTGTATGTATACACACATACAAGCATACACATGCATGTTGGTGAGTCCACACGTAAGTCATCCCGCAAGGTCAGGGTCTCACTGAACCCAGAGTAAGCTCTTTGACAATGAGCTCCAGAGATTTACTTTTCTCAGTCTTCTTTCTCCCAGCAAGGATGACAGCCCCCAAAATGTGTAGCCTTGGCTGCCCTCAAACTCCCAATCCTGCTGCGTCTTTCTCCTGAGCGTTTCCTATCAGCATGCACTACCACAATCACCTGTGACCAATTTTCTTAGAGCCTGCTCCCCCACATTGCTTCAGTTTTAAGTAATGCAAAATCTACATCATCCTTAGTTTGAAAAATGGAAACAGTCAATAAGTTATGAGGTTATAGTTTCCAACGTAACTGCTAGTTTGATAATGAGATTGGGAGATATCTCAGTCAGTAAAGTGCTTGCCATACAAGAACAAGGACCCAAGTTCAATCCCCAGCACTCACATAAAAAGCCCAAAGTCACAGTTTGTTAATTTATCTTAGTAATCCCAGTGCTGTTTGACACAGAGACCAGCAGATCCCTGAGGCTCCATGGCCAGCTAACCTTGCCTACTTGGTGGTTTCCAGGACCCAGAGAGAGTGAGGCTCTGTCTCAGTGAAGTAAGCCGGATTGTTCTTGGTCTCCACATGCACGGATATGTGTGCCTGCACACAAGCACATACGTGCTTACACCTGAACTTACCACATCCATACCACAAAATACATATTTTAGAACGTTTGCCATCACAAAGACTTACTGTATTTGCTCCTCCCATATTATTAGCTATTATTCTCACAATAAGAATGTAATGTAACTGTTCCTGTGTATATATTAATAAGTTTTAGCCACCAAACTAAGAATAACCTTAAATAATTAGCTAAATCTCAATCAAATTTAATGTGACTCTATCTCACTAAGTATCTGACTGGACTCCTCTTGAGCGTGTCTGTTTTTCCCAATAGAAGACCTCAGCTTTGTTACCTGTGGTTGCTGTGTGCCTTCCACCCCTATTGAAGTTGGGCTGCAAGGAGTTGCTACACTTTGCTGACAGGAGGTTCTTGGAAGCCCAGTGTCTGCAGCGCAGCTTAGTGCTGTGTCTCTGGCAGGGACACCAAAACCTTCCGAAACCTTCTTTTGCCACAATTTCACCTGTCAAATGCCAGGACGATGGTACTCAAGGCCTAGGGGATCCGCGGAGGGAGGCTGTGCAGAGAGGGCCAGGCACACAAGAAGTGCTTGGAAATATTGTTTACTGTTGCTGCTGTGTGGTTTCTGGGTCGCTGAAGCCTAGGATGGCAGAAGCCACGAGCCACACGTGCTGGCTTTTGGACACTTACACGTGGTTCGTTCCTACTAATTTGTGTTGTAAGTCTGTGTGTGGCTCACTAGTGGAACTCCTGGCTAGTGTTTGCAAAGTGCTGCTGAGTTCTCCCACCAGTGAAATAAAAACGGGGTGGGGGATCTTTTTTATTTATTTATTTATTTTGACACAGGGACTCAATAGTTGCTTTGGCTAACCTGCAACTCACTAAACTGATCAGGCCGACCCTCCTCTCTGCTTCCTGAAAGCTAGGATTGAAGTGAAGGTATATGCTCTTGTGCCTGGCAAGAACAATGTCTAATTTCCTTCTGTGCATGTTTTAAGTAGAAACTGTGAGTAGTAATTGTGTTAATAACACAGAATAAAAATTAGCACCATCTACTTCTTTTTACATGCTTCCTATTGTGGCTATGAGAAAATTTCAAGCTACACACATGATTCACCTTACATTTCTATTGGGGAGCAAAATGCCAACTTGGCTATTGGAATATTTGTCACAAGGGTCCGAGGAATATGCTGTGTTTGCTAGAAGTCACATATCTTCCGTCTCCTCTGCTTCCCACCGTTGGCCTTTGAGCCTGAATCTGCTACAGGATAGGCTCTGGCTGTATGACAGATGGGCATTAACAGAGAGAAGGGTAAGTGTCTAGGTCAGCATAATTTCTTTTTGCTTTCTTATACTCTGCTCTTGGCCAAGGGGTGTAATATTTAATCATCATTAGCTTCCCAAAATGAACTGAAATCTAATGACCTATCCTTCTGAAAGCCCACAAAGGAAGGGCTAGAATATGTCTATCAGCTACGCTTTTTTGGTATTAGGATTTATTCTACAGGTGACTTGGTGCATCTTAAATCAATGATTCCCAACTCAGCTTCTTAGGCACATGATGGTATTGACAGGCATAAGGAGAAATTTTTTCCCCAAATAATTGTTTATTGTAGAAAATTTGGAAAATGTTTCACCCTAACTCTCTTTTTTAAAACTTAACTTTTTTATTGACTCTTTGGGAGTTTCACATCACACACACCAATTCAGCTCGCCTCTTCGTTCCCACCCCATATTTTCCCCACATCCCTGCTGCACCACCATACACACAAAAGAGAACAAAGCAAAGTAAGTAATCAAGCAAACAAAAGCAAACACACACACACACACACACACACACACACACACAAACAAAGACAGAAAAATCTCTTTGCTTCTCCTTCTTGCCCGCCTCTCCAACACCTCTTCATTCATCCTGATGGCTGTCATTGGAGGCTTCGATGTGCCGTGGAGTAAACCCCTTTGTCCCATCAGCTGTACTGACCATTGTGATGAATCACTGGTCTGGGTCAAGTCTCTGGTTTCTGGTACACCATCATCACTGGGTCCTCACCAGAACTCCTCTGGGATATTCTGTGACTGCCCTGAGTCTTGGAGATCTTGCAGGTATCATTCCTCCCCAGTGGACCAGTCCCTTCACCAGCTCCAGCAGGTTCTAGACGGCGTGGGTGATAGGGCGAGTCAATCCAAGCCCCAGCTATGGACCTGGGTGGTAGCCTAGCTGGTCAGTCCGAGATACTGTGGCCGCCTGTCTAGGGCAAAGAAAAGGAATCAGCTCCCCTACATGAATGTCCTCAGGGTCGGTTCACACTCCGCTACAGGAAGGGATGGGGGCCATCTCTCCAAGGTAGCAGTTGGTGGCCTAATGCTTGGAAAACAAACCATTGATGATTATCATATTGTTCATTTCTTATAAATTCTGAAAAGGGGTCAGGGGAAAGGCACTTACCCACTAAGAGCCAGGTTCTGGGTACCATTGCCAGCACCAGGAGATAAAAAGAATTCAAATAGAGTGATTCATCTAATATTCTTCCTACCCACAGTTACACAGAAAGTTTTTTTTCAAAATACATCCAGTAGACACTCCTGTCTTCACAGCCTGTAGAAAATCACTTCCAAAACTCTCAAAAATGGGATCATTTGCCTGTATTTTAGTGGCAAGCAGTTAAAACATTCCTTCTGAAACCCTTGTATGATAACTTCATCAGTTGCCATTGCTGGAAGAGACTATTGATAGATAAATCTCTTTTTAAAAAAGCTTGCAGTATTTTATAGGGCAGAGGGAGGTCGATTATGAGTGAGAAGCCAGGCTCAGCTAACAGGGTTGATGCCTCCCAGCTTTCCCCCTCCGTGTTAACATGCCTCGTGGTGTTGTCCTTGTTCAATCTCAGACAAAGAACTGCAAGCAACCAAGGAATGCTGAGAGCAGGAGGAATAGCCATCCCCAGGGAAGAGCACACCCCATCGTTATCTAATACCAAATGATCAGCCTTGAAAACATGTTATTCAAGCAACATACAGACTGAGAAGGTTGCAGTTACGTATTTAGGAATATATATATGGATATGTATACATATAATATATGTGTGTGAATGTATAAATTAATTTTTAGAAGATGACATTAATTTGAAAGAGAGCAAGGGAGATATAAAATTGGATGGCTTGGAGGAGGAAAAGATATAATTACATTATAATCTTAAAAATGAATTTTTTTAATCAAAAGCTGAAGATATAGCTTGGCATTAAAGAATTTCCCTAGCATTCATTAAATTCTGGATTTGATCCTCGGCAGAACATAAATAAACATAAAAGACATAAAGGAGAAAAAATATACTTCCTATGTTTTTATAAAACTACACTTATTCTTAGTGTATTTAGTGATATTAGAAAAATGAAATGCCTCATTTACATACCTAACATAAATTATACAAAAGCTATCTTTATATATTTATTTGTGACTAGTCTTCTTGAAAATAATTAGGATATCTTAGAAAAGTTGCAAATAGTATAAGTTCATTTTAAACACGTCCTAAGCAAGAAGAACACAGATAATAGAAGGATGCTGGAAAGATGTCTCAGTGGGTAGGAGCACTTACTGTGCAAGTATGGGGATCTGAGTTCAAACCCCCAGCATCCACATAAAACATCCAACAAGGCTGCACATGCCTGCGATCCCCCATGGGGATGGGAGAAGAGCGGATGTGCAGAGTTCCCAGCCCACCACCCCCCCCAACATAGCCAAAACGGAGAGCTTCCCTTTCCGGTGTCTCCTGTGCCATGGTGTTAATCAATGTGAGTCCCTGTGCCATGGTGATAATGGAGACAGTGAGAAAGGAAAACACCCCAAACCTCCTGTGGTTTCTGCATGGACCTGCATACTGGGGCACAGCTGTACTTGCCTGCGCATGCACCAAACACATGTACAACACACACACACACAGATAGATACACACACACAGAGAGACACACATACACACAAACACACACACACACAGAGCAAACAAATAAACAGGTAAAAATGAAAAGGTTCAAATACTTTTAAGTGGAACACACTGTGTGTACTCGGCTGACACTTTTCCTTTTAAAATACTAAAATTGAGAGCAGATGAATCCAAGTGCTCTATCAATTCAGTCATGGTTAGGAAATAATCAAATAAAAATTCCCAACATATGCATAATAAACTAAGGGGCTGTTTTCTTGAAGAGCAGAAAATACTAGCTTCCACGGCGTTTCTTAATCCCATCATTTTTGCCTCTCTTGTGGCTGTTTCACAACTACACTCTGTATTAGGACACGGGTGGATGTTTATTGTGTTTATTGCCATCAAATAACTCCCTGAAGAGGATATTGGTTTTTGGTGTTTTCTTCTATTTTGCCTTTTGGTAACAGAGGTGATTACCAAAAACGTATTTCATGCTTCCACCCAACCCCCGGCTTTTCGATCAATAAGGACGGGTATAATTAAGTTGTTTTTCTGTTTGTTTGCTTGCTTGTCTTGGCTCATACCTTGTTCTGGGACAAGGTGTGCTTGTAGGTGGCAGGTGTATATTGCGTTCTGTGGAAAGGCCTTGGCCAGAACCGCGGTCCTGTGTGGGATGTGGGCCTGACAGAGTTACAAGCACTGGAGATGTTTGTGGAGATTACGTAAACACAGCTGGGACTGTCCAGTGGCCTTTGGGTGACCTTGTATAGCACCATGCTTTACCTTGGGGGAAGCATCTAGTTTAGCGTGTCAGGAATTCCAGGATATTTTCAAAGGGGTTTTTGTCTATTTGTTTTTTAATTAACAGGCTCATGTGAGGCAGTGGGTGGAGTATTCAGAAGCAGCTCTACGCTGTACGAGGTTCACAGTGAAGCTGTGTCTTACCGGCTCTGTGACCTTGGTACATGGTAACCTTGAAATGAGGATAAAATACTATTTGAACTTGGGATTGTGGGACGGGTTAGGCATGCATCTCAGCACAGACACTAGTGCTATTATGTGCCGTGGTCCATGGCGTGAGTGGATAATGGATTCAAATGTTAAACAAGGATGAAAAGCCATGAAACCACCCAGAAGACACTTTCTTCCTTGGGATGACGGAGACTTTAAACAGCTTAGAATGCCTACGGTTGTAAATGGATGACAGACCTCATCTAGTTTAATTCTCCCTAAGAACAGCCTCGTGGAGAAGCTGCACTTCAGTAAATGGGAACACAGAGGCTTTAAACTCCCTGCGCCTATTCTTAAGCAACATTCCATTCCTTCGAAATCAAGAGAAGTGCTATCTACCTTCAGTACGCATCCTCAGCTATAGGAAGCACTGCTCCGTTGCTGGGGCAATGTAGAGTCGCCACTCTTAACACGCATTAGTGCAAGAATGAAATCCATCCACAATGTCAATGATTGGATCCTGTTTGCGGACTGGATGAAGGGATAACAATTATGGTTTGCTCTGTGGAAAGCTCATTCTCGAAAACCTCCGGTAGGAAGTACAAAAATAGAATCTGAGACTAATCAGAAAGACGGTGTCCTCTTGCCCCAGTATTTCCTTTCCAAACCACCTCGGTCTTTATTATTTAAGCAGAAGGACTAGGCTCGGAGAGTTAGCTACCCTTGCCTGCTGCTGTGCCGTGGGCTAGATGGCGTTTTTATGCAGAACGCTTGCTTATATCAGCAATGCAAAGAGCATGGAACATGACACTTAAGTAATTCATTTTTGACAGTTGGAGATTAGGTGTTCCCTACTCAGGGGCCTTCACACTCTCCTTCTCCACCTTATCCCAGCCAGGATTCATCTACTTCTTGCTCTTTTCACCCATGCCTGTTCACTGTGGTCCTTCCAAGGGCTACTGAGGGAGGGCTGTGAGCAGTGTTATACTGTGGGGACTTCTGGCCCAGCCCTGCTCAGCCACAGGCCAACAGAGGACTGCTGATGCCTTATTACTATTTAAGTGATAAATCAAATAAATCTGAACTATGTCTCAGCATGAACAGAGGAGTAGATATTCCTTTCCTTACTCACAATTCATAGAGAATACATTTTTTAAGAATAGCCCCAGATATAGAATGCTGTGGTCATCACTGAGTCTTCATATTCACCTCCACAGTGTCTTTCAGACTGTTTCAAGAATCTGTCCCTCTGTCCCTCTGCCCCTCAGTTGGGAGGTGAGGCAGAGGCAGGCCGGTCTCTGAGTTCAAAGCCAGCCTGGTCTACGTAGTGAGTTCCAGGACAGCCAGGGATACATAGAAAAACCATGTCTTGGAGGAGGAGGGGGTGAAATTGCCCCTCATCCCAACCTCAGATTGGGGTCTCACTGGCGAATGTCTCTTTTCAACTGTTCTCTCCTTTTAAGATTGTTTTTAGTTATGTGAAATACACGTAACATGAAATTTAGTAGCACGAAGTCTACTCGCATTGCTGTGTGGCCGTCACCACCATTGACTTCTAGAACCCTCCTCAAGGACACAGTACCATGCAGGATTTTTTTTTTCCTTTTTTTTGTGGCTGGCTTGATCGTTTCACTTAGCATTCTCAAGTTTATCCAGGTTGGAGCCTGTGTCAGAATGTCCCTCCTTCTTAAGACAGGGGAACATTTCAGTGTGTTCCCTACATCTTTTTGTTTGTTCCTTCATCTTTCGCTCCTCGAGTTCTGCTTTTCACTGTTGCCATACTACCACAGCACGTGAGCATAGGCTTTCTCCTTCAAAACCCCAATCTGGGCAATTCCTTCCTTAGCTTCTACTGTGACAGGTTCCAGACCGGTGGGTTAGAAGCCTGTCTCTGCTCTCCTTCTCTCCTGCCAGGTCTCCCACATGCCCCTCACATGCCCTTCTTCTTGCTCATTCTTTACAGTCAGGCCTTGCATCTCCTCCCAGATGGAGGCTGTGCTGCCATCTCTTAGCATGAGAATTCAGTCTCCTTATCTGGCAAACTGTATGTATTTCTTCATTCACAAATGAGATTTCTTTCCCAAAAGCCCTCACAAGGAACAAGCAGAATCAGAATTAAAGGTCCTGGTCTCATTGCCTTTCCCTCCTCTTCGCAGGCAGAACCATTGATCAGGCTTAGGTAGTGTCTTAGCGTGCTTCAGCTAGAATGTGGTGAAGGGGAAGACAGGAACAGGTGGAGAAGGCTCCATGACCCCATGGAGGAGGAGTCGGGGCCAGTAGGGATGGAGTTGGGTGCTGGTGGAGGAAAGTAGGGAAGGAACAAGATACAGGTGAAGGAGGAGAGTTCTCCCATTCCTGGTAGGATGTCCCAGGAGCTCTGAGTCACTACCACGAGACCAAGAGGGTGACAGATCTGGAGGAGCAGAAGGCTATAGTTTGCACAGATCTTGACTCCTCTTGCTCCCCTAAGCAGTGCAGTACTCTGTGATCTCAGACACAGTTGTGGAGGGCATAAGAAAACAGAGAAGGACTGGATTCTTAGCACGAGAGCTCGCCCCCCTACCTACGCGTCTGGAAATAGCAGCCTCCAAACACATTACAGTTGAGACTTTGGAGAAAAGATTGTTATTGTAGCTCACTGATTCTTAGAGGAATATTTGCTTTCCTCGGTCGGGGAGAAAATGCAACCCACTGCACATTCTTCAGGGCAGACTATTTTAATTATTACCAGTTTCGTGTGTGTTCTGCTTGTTTAAGGAAAATCCCTGTGGTTCCTTGATATGCTTCATTGTCACCGTTTCATGTTTGAATAAATAAGACCTCACAGTATGATTTCTGAGCAAGGGGCTGGGAGACATCCTTAACCGCTGGAAAGGAATGATATATCTTGAGTGGGAAAAAAAAAGAATATAGCTGAAATAGCTTTGTGCCAAACCAATTTGTGAACATAGTCCAAAGGATAGTGACTGGCCTACAGGCATGTCATGCTTCCAAATTCCCTGGGACAAATGACAATCATTCTGTAACTGGGTGTCTTTTGGCTCCCATGTTTTCCAGTTTTGACAAGCATGTTGTCTGTTCTCTGGATCGTGACAAATGGGTTACAGAACAGCACCCAGCTCCTAGGCCTTCTAACTGATGCTGGTCCCCTCAGAAACAAAACTGATGTCTTGCATAAGGATCAGAGCTTATGATAGGATAGAAGGGCAAAGCAGAGAACCCACAAGGATGGGCCTGCATGAGGGGACCCCAGAGGACCCACCCAGAACTGGCCCTCTTCTGGTAGACCAGGGAGATATGAGCATTACGTAATTGCCTGAGAGCCCTAGCCAGGGCCCAAAACATAAAAGGTTGCAGTTAAGATGTGAAGGTTGGAAAACTGAGAATTTAAGCACTCTTGGTAGACCAGGCCAGTGGCTCCTCTTTAGGGCGAGGATCCCTGGGATGAAATTTGATTCTCAGCCTTTCTTTTGAGGGACTGAACTAGTTTTGAAGATTTAAAATGCTTGCTTTCCTATACAACTTTATTAACCCTCCTCTCCCACCCCCTCCCCTCATACCCCCTCTTCTCATTACCCCTCCTTTCCTACCCCTCCTCCTCTACCCTTCCTCCTCTCCCCTCCTCCTCCTCTTTTACCCCTTCCTCCACTTTGCCTTTATTTTTTCTCCTGTGACCTGCTTTACACTGAAATGGAGTTATTTGGTTGGTTGGTTTGTTTTGCAGGCGTAGATATTGTTTGGAGGTTTGGTTGTTATTGGAGTTTGAGGTGGGTTGTACTTTGAAGTTTGGTTTTGGTTGCGAGACAAGATCTCTCCATGTAGCCCTGGCTAGCTTGGAACATAGAGTCCCAACCATTTCTGCTTCCCAAGTACTAGAATTAAAAATGTGTGTCCAGCTACATGGAGTGATTTTGACCGAAACTGTCTAACCTGATATTTTGGGGATGGAAGGTAAAGAAAACTCTATTCTCTCAGTACCTCAAACAGAGTTTTTGCTTTCCCTAACTTGCAAAAAGAGATGGCTTTCTTCTTTTCTTCTTCCCCCTGCATATTAACGGTGGTGGAGCATGGGAGATGCCCACCATGTCTGCTTGCCCAGTCACCTGTTCTTGATTGTTGAGTCCTGTCCCCACCTCATTTCTGGAAAGTGGAGTTCACTAAAGAGTCCCCATTACACATGGCACTGAGGCCTCTTTGCCCAAATGCCCTAACCAGGGCCTGTCAGGTTCTCTTTGGAAAGACTTGAAGCAGGTGCTTTGCAATCCTGTATCTGCTTAAGCAAAAGCGATCCCTCTGACCCACAGCTCTGCTGCAAGTGTGGCTGGGAGAATCTTGCTTGGGAAAGGGAGGACTGCACTTGAGGCGGGAGAGCTCCACATTCACAGTTAAAGGTTACCTGGCCCCTAAGGAGGCGGGCGCTCTCTCAGGCCTCTTCCATGCAGTCTGTAGAGCCTGCTAAACCTGTTTTCACATTTCAGGCTGTGCGCAGGCAGGACTCTGGTAGTGTTCTGAGGACAGTCCTCCTGTTCAGGGTCCACCCCAGTCACACCCTCCCTGGCCTCGCTCCAAGAGCCTGCTTTTCCAACTATCACAGGTCCCTCCCTCAGCTCCAGGAAAAGGGGTGTGGCTGTCTTCTGCCTCCCTTGCTGCCACCTAAGCCTTCTCACCAGGACAGCCAGAGCAGACTCCAAAGCAGCCCTTCTCCACCCTGGCTCTGCTCTGGAACTACACCTTGATCCTTAAAATGTTCCCAAGATGACCACAAAAGCTGCGACCTGTGAGAAGAGCTTTGGTGTGGGACCTTACAGACACCTTTGCAAAGTTCTCCATCTTTTCAATGTGGTTTCAATTCCATTCCTAGCATGTTATTAAAGTTTTCGGCTTTTGTAGAGCTAAGACCTGAACATACCTGCCATAGGCATACATATCTGCAGCTATAACGGTAGCCCAGTGGGAACCGCTTTCTAAGGCTGGATGGAACACAGCATGCCCACAATGGCGCCTCTGAACCTTGGTCTTACAAACACATGACCTATGAGCCCTTCCTTGAACTGACAGCTGCCTTCTAATGTCCCTTCTCACCTGTCCCTCCCCTTTCCTGTCAATTCTCAGACAACAGGACCAATGGCATCCACAAGGAACTTCACTTAGGATCTCTTTCTTTGAAGTCAGGAGTCAGTTGTTTTTTTTTTCTTTTTTTTTTCTCACCTGTACTTCCCCTTCTCAGTTTGCTCTCCCCTGTGTAAGTCCAGTTTCTTGTGCTTTACCCACTGGCTGTACTAACCGCAGTGCCAGAGAGAGAACAAACGTGGCTCCGGCTGAAAGAAGAGCGATTACCCAGGCCTGTATTCTCATTGTGTAAAAAAGCTTTGGCTTGGCATATTCTGCCTAGCTGAGAACTTGCCTTGGTGCTATAATCAACTGATTTGGTAACAATTAAAACAAAAAGTGAGTTGAAGGTATGGTGCTCAACAAATGATTCCCTAAATGAATGAAAGCATCCTTAAGAAGACAGAAGGGCAGCAGATAGACATGTGGGCAGAGCACAGTCACTGTGATGGTAACTCACAGCAGCTGGGGCTACATGCAGTGGCCCCAATCAACAATCAGCCATCAAGGATGGAGGGGCTCCCTGCTGAACTATAGGCTTCTGATAGATTCTAGAAGGGAAGAAATCATTTTCAGTTGTCTCCAAGCCCCTGTGATGAACACAGATGACCCTGTGAAACTCAGTGGGTCACAAGACAAAAGCATTCGTATGGGAAAGGGATGTATGTAGAAGGAGCCAGGAAAGTTGACAGCAGTGGGTGGGAAATGAGAGACCATGATGTATATGTTCATGGAACTGGGAAAGACAAAGGATAAAATAAAGTCATCTTGTTGAAACCTGAAGATGTTTGCCTTGTAAAGGTTACAAATGGCAATTTTGGCAGCTAAGAACTTTCTGGAAAACACTTTCTGAGTGTATGTGGTATTTATATTCAATGGGAGTATTTCTCTGTTTACATATATGTGGTACCCAGAAAACTGAGAACTACTACTTTTGCGTTTTAGTTTCATTTCTGTTGATGTTAATTAAAAAAAAAACTTAGCATAAAGCAGCTGGGGGAGGGTTTATTTGGCTCATAATTCCAGGTTCCGGCTCACCGGTTGAGGAAGTCAAGGCAGCAGGGATTTGTGGCACCTGGACATATCACATCCATAGCAAGTGCAGAAAGAAAAAATGCGCATGCTGCTCATGCGCATGCTCAACTCTAGTGCGCATGCTCAGCTCTAGTGCGCATGCTCAGCTCCAGTGTCCACGCCTATGCAGCTCTGGACCCCTTCGCTGGTGGTGGGTTGGGGTCTCCCACATCAATTAATTAAGACATTTCCGCACAGACAGGCCCAATACTGGCAATCCCCAGTGGAACTCTCTTCCCAGGTAATTCTAAATTGTGTCAAGTTGTTTTAAAGCTAACAGGTACGTTTGAAAGCGCCTACAAGTGATATTTACATAATTTCTAAATGTGACATATTCAGGCTAACAGGTTAGCCTAAAGGTTTTGCTTCCACTCACTATCACACTGTTGATAATCAAGATCAAATATCTCCATGTGCCCCTCTGAACAAACTAATTTGTACACACAACTGAAGTGTGATGCAGTTTCGCCTCATTTGTCTTTTGTGTTCCCAGTTCACTTACTATTGACTCTAACCGCCCTTTAACAACTCATTGATACCTTATACAGCTTTCAAATTGATGGAGAAATAAAATTCAGGTTCGACTGTAGGTCAAAATTCCTTGTGTTTACTTGGTCTATTTGCCTCTCAATCGTCTATGGAAACTTGTCAGATTTTAGGGTGGAAATAATTTTCTTGGAGGCGATATTTGTTGAGTGACTGGTGGAATAAAAACACCAATTACATAAGTGTGAAAAAGTTCCAGGTGTTTAGGTTGGATGCAGGTTCAACGTGAGCCAGCGACAGAGGGGTGCGGACGTTTGAGTCTATTAATAAAAGCACAGTGTCTCAAAGTCAGAAATTAATCACAGGACCAAGCCCCGTGCTACTCAGAATGTGTGTGGAGCATAGTGTTATTTCGGACACATTTTTAAAGAGACCACGGTGAGCTGAAGTTTGTGAAATGGAACGCAGCCCAGGAGGGGAAGAGAAAAATCTGTGCCGAGAAGCCGAAGGCACCAGGGTCAGATGTGTAGCGATTTGACAGCTGCACCCTAATACTGCAGACGCTGTGATACAGAGAAGGAAGTGGATCTGCTCTCTGGCTCCTGAGTGAAGGGCTGCGACGAACGGTCTGAAGTTCAGAGGGCGGCACATTTTGGATCAACTTAAGAAAGAATGTTATAAACAGCTGAACAGTCCTAACATGGAATGCACTGTTCAGAGCTGTGACTGCGTCACGCTGAAAGTGTTTAAGCAAAGTTGAGACGGGCCTTTAGTAACCCCTTTTCACAGAGAAGAATGCGTTCTCGGGAATTTGAGTTTAATACTGATACCTGGGCTGCAGCAAGGTTCGGGGTTTTGAAGCAGCCATTTGCCTAACCTTTGCTGGTCTCCAGCTTGACTTTCTTGGCAATCCTGTTAAATAAGGCCCCACCTACTGTATTTGTGTGCTCCTGTGTTCCCCAGGAACACACAAATGCTAAGAGCTTTGCTTAGAGTAAGATGGAAGTGCGTTTGCCAGGTTCCTTAGAATGCCATGTTTGACTTCACCATCAACTGACACTTCAAACATATGCTGTTTCACCAGCCACCTCCCATGTTTTGATTGAGTCATTTATTTACATTTTTTAATAGTACATAAATTTATATACACTGATGGAGATCCAGGAGATGTTTGGAAACCTCTAGACTCTGTGTAATATTCAAATCAAGGCACATACGTCTATCTCCTCAAACACCATTTCCTTAAAGTTGGTCAAGTTATTTTACTTAACAGTCCAGACAGTTGATTTTCTGTTATGAAACAGGATGGAGCCAGATATGTTACCATGCCCATCCTCAGTACCCTGGGTCCTGTCTGTCGAGAATGCTGTCAATGATGAGGGAGACTCCTGCCTCCAGGGGTTGGGAGAAACCTTCTGGGAGGGACGTGGCACCCAGTGATGAGAGGGAATTCAGAGATCTCGCCACATGACTTGCCTTCGTTCCCCAGAGATGTACCAAAGGAGCATTGGATGCTGCAGGCCAGGTGTGCTCTGGGAGGAGGTCAGGCTGGAAATGGTGGGTGAGAGAGCAAATGGCCCAGTGGTCTTCCCTGTGGGTGCTGAGTACTTGTGGGTGCTCAGCCATGCCATGTCACTTGAGGAAAGGCTGCAGGTGACTCTAAGAAAGAGTGGTCACCCTCTGCCACCAAGACAATTTAATTCTTATTGTCAGTCATTCTGTTAGATTCTTCTTATCTTTCATTAAGTGTGCACTGTTTTATATACCTTTAGCTACAGAATTTCTAAAAAAAAAAGCCATGTGATAATGTTTCATTAATATACTTTAGATTGTTCAACCATTCCTGGACTGGATTGTATGGTTTCCTGGCACTCTGCTCTCAGTGGTACTTAGGAGTTTGGCACAAACCTATACTTCTTTTTTGGATTGTTTCCTTGGGGCCTAATTCAAAAAAGTAAAATTACCGGTAAATTTTAGAATCACACAGAATAATAATATTTTCTTTCTTTCACCTAATTTATTTGGTTTTTAGAGACAGGGTTTCGCTATGCAGCTCTGGCTACCCTGAGATTTTTCTGTAGGCCAGGTTAAGCTCTGATCTCAGAGATCTGCCTGTTTCTGCCCTCCAAGTAGTGTGATTAAAAGCACATCCCATGACCTCTGCTAAATGATGATGTTTCTATGGGATCATCATTTGTTCCCGAGAAGTGGAAAGGAAAGAAGGAAGAAAAGATTGAATTGCCTGTGTCTTGGCAACCCTTCCTTCCATCTTTGTGAATTTCTACTAACTCAAGAACTCACGGTCTAGCAAACATCTACTCATAAGTTGGGCCACGATAGGTTTCTCATTATTTGTCTTAATTTCAGGAAGTCATTTTGATAACTTCTCACCTTGTGTTTTGGGAGTCATAGACCGTTCTGAGCAGGATGGGTGCTGTCAGACAGTAGAATTCAGATAATCAAGTGAGCTTGTCACCAGGGCAATAATGCCAGTTCCTTGTGAACGTGAAGGAGTAGACCTTTAGAACTGTGGGTACTGCTTGTCTCAGGGAGACCAGGGGTCTGGTCGTAGTGCAATTTGATAGCACATAGTAGGGACCCAGGAAGCCGGCGTTGTATTACTCACACATTGACTCTTTTAGTATACTTTATCGTCTGTCACAAATCAATCTCAGTTGTCCTAAAGAAGGCAAACCCACTTGGCTCTTGACCATCCCATTTCCACCAGTAATATTTATACTAGAAAGCAAGATAGCCGTTAAATGGATTACTTAGAGACAATTATATTGATTTTATTTCTTTTATTCTTCCCTACATTACACAAGCTTTTGCGAGTTGTGGAAACTTATATATCTCTTATAGATGTTTTTTATATGAGGTATGTGTTGCAATCTAGCCTTTGGGACCCAGTTCTGGGGAGCTGACAAACTAGCCCACCCACGAGAAAGGAAATTGTCCAAGTAGATAATTCTCCTCTTATTGTTTTCAGCTGCTTCCAATTACCTCCAATGTACAGAGCCCAGTTGTGTCTTTATCAGTATAGTTTTTCTTCTACCACTGTAAAATTTGAGCTATAGAAAGTTGACACCAGTTTAATCTAGCTTTATCCTTTACTCGCTTCTTGCAAAGCCTGTATCTTTTTACTTGGATTAAATGAACATTATTTCATAGGATTTGCTGTGTGTGGAGCAAGCTTTTCCCTTTCAAGAATGGGGGTCTCAGAGGATGCTTTATGTCTCGATGACCATATTTTACATCTAAGTGACTACCTGCAAGATGGCGCAGCAGGTAAAAGCACTGATCACAAAGGCTAACCCCCTGAGTCAGTCCCAGGAGCTCATCCATGGCAGAAGGAAACAATTAACTTCTGCAAGTTGTCCTCTGACCTTTGCGTCCATGATGTGGCACACGTGCTCCTCCCAATAAAGTTTAACAAGAAGGTATAAATGCAAATAACAATATAGAGATCAACATATCATCTCTGGAATTTCACTTTCTATATACGGGCTATTGCAAGGGAGACAAATGGAATTTAGCCAGAGGATGGAAGAAGTCAAAGCAGCTATCACTTAATGTTCATAACCTACCAGACTGAATATAACTCAACCAACATCGTGTATACAGCACTCAAGAAAAGAACATGCTTAAGAATCCGAAGGGCCAGTAACTCAGTGGGTAGAACTATCAGGCAGAGGATTAAAGTTCCAAGTGGTCCCTGTGTACTGTGCCAAACGGCAGCTGAAGAGGAACTTCTGCTTGCCCCAGACCTTGGAACTCTGATGTTAGCCCTCCAGTGGACTTGTGACCCTGGGGGAGGAACTAAAATGTTCCCCAGGACCTTGAGGTACTCAATCCTGCGAGACAAGAGAAAGGGAAGAGTTTAGAGTAAGAATTTGAAGCCTACAAAGTCCTCCAGACACATCAGGGCTTTGGGATCACCATGTTTGTACTTGGATGAACTGATATTAGAATATTATTTAGACATAAAAGGGCAGAACAGTCGAGAAGCAGAGGCCCCCACTTCCATACTCTCGTCCTTTAACCCTTTAATTAAGATCGGAGCCTTTGAAATACTTTGAAGAATAATTAACTGCTTCTCATTCGCTTGCCTAATAGCTTTTTTTCTCTTTCATTGTCTGTCATTTGCATGGAGAAGCGTGCCCTGCCTCTTCAAACGCAATTCCGTGTGTTTGCTCCCATTGTATTTGAATCACTGGTACGATATTTGATAAGCAGGCAGAGACCCACACTTTCCTGTACTTTCCCATTACTATTTGACATGGACGGGGCTTGATCTGGATTCCCACGTGCCTCCTTTCTTGCGCCAGCTCTTTGAAATTATCAGCGACTGACGGATGGAGTTCCCGAAAGGCAGCTTCCAAAGACGGCAAGCTGGGCTTTCAACTCAGAACTGGGCTTTCGGTAGCTTGTGGTGCCCTTGCTACCCATACTAGAGGAACTAACTCAGCCCATTCTGAATGCTTGTCTCATGCCAGGCCTCGTTCCACAGGCCCTATTTCCCCATTTTAGTGTGTGAAATTTGCTTTGAGAGAAAAGCATCACGGCCCCCTTACACAGGGAGAAAGCCTTGAAGGATCAGAAATAAGAAGTAATATCTGAACCAACTCAATAACTGCCAGCTGAAGCCCCGGGGTTGGAAGTTTCCAAAGGCTATTTGCTCCACGACACCACGAGGCATTTCCATTCTCTCCATTTGAAATAAAATCAAAGTAACAGATGGGGGACATGTTACAAAAAAAAATAAAAGAAATGAAGCAATCTATGCCCGGAAGCAAGAACGGACTGACCCTCATTACTGTGGCTCACTTACCTCTTGCAATTTCCATATTTTTTCTGCCTTTGGTCCATTTTCTCTCCCCCAAGTTTCCTGTTTGAATCCTCTTCCCTGGGAAAGTCATTTGGTTCTAGGCTTTTATTTCACTTCTGGTCCATCATTTAGGTGGAACCACATGTGCTGATGTGATTGAAATGATAGAGAATTTTCTGGACAGTGGTAGAATTGTGGGGGAACGAGATGAAAAGGCCAGGTGCGGGGGAAGAAATATAATGAGCCAAAATGAGAGTTTTAAGTCCATCCTAAATCTGCACTTAAGAGAACAGCCTTGTTCCCATGAGAGCTCCCTAAAGTGTTTTACCATAAACATAACATAAAAGTCACAGCCTGCTGAGATACAGCCACCACTAGAGAGAGGAGGGAGCAATTTACCCAGAGGAGTTAATCCTGGAGACAAGAAGGTGGCAGACCCTGTACCTCAAGACAGGAAGAGCACCCTGGATTCTCAATTCCACGGGCCCTTCCCTTAAACTGAGGACAAAGCTAGCAGCACAGCTACTCTGGATAACACACGTGTTCCTCTTGGCCTTTCACCTCTGCAGGCAGTTCTTGAGTAGGAGAATTCTAACAGGGAGAAATTGTAGCAAATCTTGTCTTGTATTAGCCACACAGATGCCTTTTTATTCTATCCAGAAAGAATAATGTGTCTCCCATGGATGAATGCTTAATGACTCTGGGGTCATGTTAGTCAAATAGATGGAATTTTAATTCATGATGTTTGTGTCACATTCTTTCCCACCAGGGTACCAAGTATGCAAGCTTTGCTGTCTTGTCCATCCATGGAAACTAATTGAACAGGGTACCCATTTCAATCTCACTGAGCTAGACCTGCACGGTTTGTTCAGGGCACCCTGCTTTGCTTTGTTATGGTGGCCACACAGCCGGAGAAGACTCCCTGTCTTTTCAGAATTCACTTTCCCCACCTAGGAAGCACATGAGGAAACACACATAGACGTGGGTCAACTTGGGTCTAAAGTGTCTTCCACAGCATGAACACAATCGCTTTCTGACTGTGCCCCGTGACCTCATAATCAGTGCCCACCCTTTGTGTCAATAACTAGTGACCTGCACACTTACCTTCCACTCTTGGAAAACTACCTGGGAGTTTTATGAAGAAGTGGCGAGGCCATTATCGAGCAAGACAAAGGTTGTTTAACAGCCCAGATTATTGTTTTCCCCTCTTGATGATCTCAGACTTCTGACTTATAGAAATGCCAACATCAGAGTATGAAACAAAAACATCAGGGGATAAAGGAGACAGAAAGTAGATGGAAATTTAATCATTTTTATCACGCATGTTGCAGCAGGTCCTCCGCAAACCATAGCCCAGGAGATGAACATGCTCCATCATTGCTCAGCAAGGCAACCAATCTCCGGCAGCCTCACAGGATAGGTTCACCTTGTGAGCCATGCAGCAGCCACATCTAATGAAGCCTAAGGCACAGAGTGAAAATACTCATCTCAAAAACATTCCCCCAAGCTTCCAGGCGTCCGCCTGAGTAGGTGGGAAAGTGCTTTTTCTTTTTTCTTTTTTTTTTCTTTTTTTTTTTTTTTTTTTTGCTGATGGCGCATCCCTGATAAGTAGAAGGGTCCCCTTACTTTCTAGAAGATGCAACTGGAATTTCTTAGTCTTCCTGGAGGATCTTGGTGCATTCTGGGTTTTAATGTATAAACACTTAGAAAGTAAATTGCTGTCAAGGAAGAAAGAGGTGGCTTACGAGTAAGTTTGTTAGTGGCTCATGAGTCATGTGGAAATTCCCTGGGTCGGTGAGCTGCACCGGGTGATACTAAAGAGTAAATGACTTTCCAAAGCCTCTAATTTACCCAACCAGAAGAAATAGTCACTCACTCCATATCTGAGCGGATGCTAGCACATTTGAATCTTTTAAAACGTGGGCTATGGTTTATAGTAAACCCTTGCTATAAAGAGTGAGCTCACAAAACAAGAGTTGCAAAGTCATTAAGAAGCTGACTGTTCCGTGTGTTTGAAGCATTAAGGGTCAGGGTTCCAGAAAGAAGGAGACAGTAACTTGAGTTTGGCAGCGTAAGCGGCATGGTGAACAGAAAACCTCTGGCGGGGAACAAGGGGCATCAAGCATGCCGTGCTAGAGTGTGTTGGGAGGATGAGGGAGACAGACAGCCCTTTCTTAGGGAAGAGCGGGTGTGTTGCCTTCCCTTCTGCTATGCACGGCCGAGCAGAAAACACTGGGACAGCCCAGTAAGTGAATGACAGCCTCAAACCAAATGAAGCTGAGTCACCCAGCCTTTGTCATGACAGAACTATTTTCTGCGGCACATTCCTTCTGCTTGTGCTTCTCTTTACAGCTTCGGGAGGGCACTGTGACACCTGGCTCAACGTCTTAGGAAAAAGACAAACTCCAAAGGGCTGTAGAGAGTTTCAATGTAACTTCTCCCGGCTAGCAGCGACTGCATGGCAAAAGTCCAGGGTTGAAGGATATCCGAGCAAGTGGGTCAAAGCGTCTCCATGGACATAGTGAGAGCTGCCATATCGGGTCCATCTCTAATCTTTCTGACCCTCTTTGTTTTGCTCAGAAGGACTCTATTCTTCAGCCAGTCATATTGTGCCCATCAGGTAACACTGTTAAATAACCACAGCTTAGTTTGAGTTCTGTGTTTAAAGTAACCATAGACCTGACACTGAGGAATCACTACTGTGGCCACAGGGTTGTGGCATTAGATATCAGATTGGTCCCTTGCTGTGTCTTCTATGATTTTCAGACTTACTAAATAAAAATAAATGTATTTTTTTTTTTTTGGAATATGCTCTGGCCACTTGTGACAGGCAAAGGAGAGAACAGGTGTACTTGAGCTATTGAATGCTTCCTGGACAAGGAAGGCCCATCTCCCTGCACCACACAAATCTCATTTCCAAGTCACACAAATCTCGTTTCCAAGTCAATGAGACGTAAAACCAGGACTGCCACAAACTAACTGGTTTATGGCTCACAGCAATAGATCGCCTCTCCTGTGCCCAGGGCCATAAACGCATTTCATTTGACTTGTCCAGTGTCATAAAAGCATTTAACTATCAGTTTGGTTTGCTGGGTCAAAAGGGGACAGTTGAAAAGCTGTGGTCCTACACTGCTGTCAGGAGAATGCTGAATTCTTTCTACCCTGGGCTGTAGGGAGGCACATGTTGGCTCCTTTTGCTGTATGAGATGTTGGGGATTCGCGTATAAGAGAGTTGCCCTACGACCAACTTTCATCCGTGTAATCGTTGATCTGCTCGGGATGCCCCTGAAGTCCGCTGTACAGTGCCTTCTCTGTGGGAAACTCTAATGAGAACTAATGCATGCGCAGTCCTGACGCTGTAAACAGTGCAGCAAGCAAACAACCATGCTTTCATGCACAAGGGTGTTCCTAGGCCACACAGAGGTGAAAGCCCGGAGCTCCATAACGGGGTCACAGCTTCAGGAGACAGGACTGGCTGCAGTCCTAGTCACCACACAGTCTTGTGAGAGTGGCTCAGTGCCTTCCCTTAGCAGCTGACCGGGGACCTGGGCTGGCTCTGAGTCCCCAGTTTCCTCAGGTGTCTTTCACAGCATTTCTGTCAAATGTTTCAGTACCTAAAACAAATGAGCTGCGTCAACACCAGGACAATCTGGGATCTCAAAATTGAATGATGGAAATCAGAGACCCAAAGTGATTGGCAATGCAAGATACACCTATTGTTTCCCGAGATCTTTTTACGGACTGACTGTGTGGGGATAGAACCCACGGAGACAATGCTTCCAAGTATTTGCTCGCTGTAGCATTTTCTCCACCTGGAACAAGTACACTTGGACAAGTGGATTCATTAACAGGCAAGTAAAATGACCACCTCCTGTCTCTGAGAAGTCCACGGTTGATAAATCAAAACCCAAGGTGGGAGCCACTCATTCTGTCTTTCTCTTTTTTAAAACGTGAAAAACCATTCAAAATTTTGAATTGTGGTCAAATATACATAAACAAAATGTGTGCTGCCTTCAGCCCACTGTGGTGTCACATCTGGAATCCTAACACTAGAGAGGCTGAGGCAGGAGGATCCTGCATTTGAAGTTAGCCTGTGCTGCGTAGTTCCAAGCTAGCCAGTCTATACATTGTAGTGAGACTCTGCGTCAAAATACCAAGCAAACAAACACACAAAATGTTCTGTCACAATTATTTTTAAGCATATAGCACATTAAGACTATTGATATTCACGGTTATGTAAAACAATACATTTCGTTTTTTCTAAGGGAAATTACTATCTAAAAGAATTTCAATGATGAATAAGAACGTATGCATTCAAAGTGATGCCTGACTATATACAGTGTGTACCAATTATGACATTTAAATCTGCATACACATCATCTCTCATAGTTACTGTTGTGGGAGCTGTGATCTTAGCACAAATAGACTCTCTTAATGGCCCCTCAGTGTAGAAGGCGGTGATCATTTTAGTGTTTGCCTTTTTGTTTAAAATACCAGTAATCTCCACCATATAAAAATTATGAATAAACGTTAAAAATATATTTGCCATCTCCTTTATTCTTCAGATTTTTTTCCCCAAAGCTAAGCATATAAGAGTAAGATTCAAAAATGTCGACAGCAGCCCTGCTGACTTTTGTTCAGGCCTTATTTCCTGCTGCCTTAGGTTTGCTTGAGCATGACGTTCTCCTTGGCTGGTTATTGTGGGTAGAAGCAGCTCCAGATTAGCAATGGTTTCCTGCAGGCACAGCACACTGAGACCCAGAGCAAGGAAAAAGCTGAGGCTGCCTGTGTCTAAGGCACAGAGATGGCTGGCCAGCTGCAGACTTCATGTCCTGTTATCATCAGGACAACAAGCTAGGATGAAGCTCCACAGACACAGTGCACAAGAGACTTTGTCCACCTCAGCATCAGCTGTGAACCTCAGTGTCAAGAACTGAGGGAAGGGGCACAGAGTGGAAGACATTTTGTTTGGCATGAAGAGCTCTTGGTAACATTGTCTCTTTAATTAGGGGCTTTATTTGTTTAAGAGTGTGGCCTCGTCTTGTGGCTCCCATTTCTTCAGCAACACCAAGAGATGCAAATCTTTCGAAGTAGTTTGAGACTTTCATTCCCTGTTGAGTTGATGGGTGGTAGATTTTATCTTCATTGTGTTTTTGAAAATGAGATTCTTATTTTAGGAAATGAAAAAGCATCTAGCAAGGGTGCAGTAGTTAATTTCTTTCTAAGCTTCGTTCTATGTGTGAAAGAAATGCTCCTACTGTATCCCCTGTGCCATCATCGTCTTCAGAGGTTTAAACAGGGTGTTTACAGAGAGGGAGAAGCTGCCCGCTGACCCAGGAGGTTACCCGAGTTGGTTCTTGAAGTTGGCAGAATTAGAGTCCTTTGGCGGACCCACTAGCAATTTTCTGTCTGTCACCTCTGAAGTCAAAAAGTTTGAAAGACGTTGCTTGTGTTTTCCCCTCTTCCAATCATATTGCTTAATTTTCATGTGGCCTGCTTCCAGGGAAGTTTTCATAAATACACCATGAGGGGAACCAAAAGCTCTCCTTAGAGTGTCTTTAGCTGTGGTAGACAGCAATGCGGTTTGTGTCCTTAGCTGTGGTAGACAGCAATGCGGTTTGCGTCCTTAGCTGGGTCCTTAGCTGTGTCAGAGCAATGCGGTTTGTGTTGCCTTTCAAGCCGCACACTTGAGAAGCTCATGAGAAGCTCATGAACACTAACACATCTAGAAGCGCAAGTTGCTTTTGTTTTAAAAGAAGAACACTGCTGCATGCCTTATTCCATTTTTCTCTGAACGCTGTGACAATTCTCCATACATGGCTCTGGAGGACCAAAAGCTCCGGTCTCCCCTACCTTCTCAGTGAACAATACGCTCCTTTATTTCTGCTTAGACAGACAATGGTTTCGATCAATAGAGCCTCGTTCTTTTGAGTCCCCCCCGATATCAGTTTGCTCTTTGGCTATTCAGAGCTACTCTCCTGCCTCATAAAACCCCCAAAGCTTAGAGCAAAGCCAAGTTATTCATTTTTAAAGGTAACTTGATTGGAGTAGAAAGGGGATCAAAGTGCTAGAATGCTTATCTAATTTCCCTCCGAGATTTGGAATGGAAGGACAGACGGAAAGAAAACAAACATAAAAGAGTGGGTTTTTAAAGCACATGAGATGCTGGAATCGGAGGAGGTGTACACTTCAGTTCCCTGGTTCCCTTTGGCAGAGGAGAACACTCAGACAGTCTCAGGGGACTTTGCAAATGTTTTCTAGTACTATGATTAGTGGCATGGTTCACAACCCATGCTGATTTGAGAAACCAATCTGCAAGCGTACGAAAGGGGAAGTCAGATATCGGAGGGCTTGGATTCCCCATTGCTCCGCTACAGCTCTCCCTATGGGGCTGCTGTTATCTTCATCTCCTCGCCCATATTAGTCCTCCAGAGAGGCACAGGAGAAAGAGTGAGCAGTGAACCCAGATGACAGGTCTGAGAAAGATCTCATTTAATCCCCGTTTTATAACATTTTGATTTATCCCATGGCAACGTGGGTCCACACACCATAGAGGAGGGTTCAAGGACTGAGAGCTGTTGAGGCCTGTGCCAAAGCTGCTGGAGGGAGGCAATGTGGGGACAGGCCTGAATCGGCATGCTGGCCCCTTCCTTGTGCCCCGACTGTCTCGGGATCTTGCTCTTGCTCCCAACCGACACTGAGAAAACAGTGCATAGACTGATCTCGACCTCTTAGAAAGTCATAGAAAGGAATTCAGGGCATTGACATCACAGGATCAAAAGCAGGAGACTGGGGGCTCTGGGGTTGGGGGAACCCACCGTTCTTCCTCCATTGGACTATGCTGGAGAAGAAACTCATAAAAGACATGACTAGATAAATTTATTTCCTAAGCTGTATTGGGGGGGGGGGGTTAGGCCTTTTTGCCTAAGAGAAAGAAGAAGCAATCGTTTTGAACATATGTTAGATTATCTGTTACCTCAACTGTATTTTACCCATTCATTTCTTAATTTCCATAATATCCAAAGGGCTGGGCCCTGTGGCACCAGAACTATCCTAAGTTCCCCTCCCTAATTCCTACCATTGAGCCTCACAGGTCCTAATAATAGGATACCCTGGCCTAGGGATTGCCCATATTTTGCTTAAAAAGAGGTGTAACCTAGACAACAATGAGGACCCTGAGAGGCATACATGGATCTAATCTACATGGGATTAGAAAAAGACAAGATCTCCTGAGTAAATTGGGAGCATGGGGCCCATGGGAGAAGGTTGAAAGGGAGGGGAGAGGCAGGGAGGGGAGCAGAGAAAAACGTAGAGCTCAGTTAAAATCAATTTTTAAAAAAAGGTGCTGGAGAGAAAGCCTGGAGCTGCTACCACTCAGAAACCTCTTTACTGTCTGACTCAAAGCCCATCCTGTCCTGATGGACAGACAACCTGCCCCACCTTCTCTACTCACTTTCCAGCCTTCAAAGCCACTTCCTTTCTCAATGATCCTTAGAGAAACATGTGGGTATGGGTATGTGCCCCTGTCCTTCACAGACACCCTACATAGACATGTTTCTGCCTAAATACAAGGCTGTTTGAAATGCATGTCAAATTAGTAAAGAATCACCATTCTCTACAAACTGTATTTGAAAGAGAATAAAAACATACAAAAGTAATCTCAGCATATTTAGGGCACACTAACCATGTTCCAGAACGCAGCTTATCTGTTTAAAGACAATTACCACAGTTTTCTGGACGAGGCAAGACAAAATATTCAGTAACTTAGCAACATAAACAGAAAAGAGCCAGCGTTGCTGCAGATTTTTCTCTTGGGCTGGGTCAGAAAGTACTGGCGAGAAAACAGCAGACAACCCCAACCTACCCCTGCTGAAGTCGCTGGGGCCAGGGCTGTGTCTTGCGTACACCCTGCAGTGAGAGATGCACATCACCCCAAATTCCCAGCCAGGATCTTCTTCCCATGGTGCTGGGAGGGAAACACTGGACTTCACAAAATGTTGCCACTGAGTTACACCCCAGCCCCATATCCAGGCCTGTGAATAGAGCTCTCATTTTACATGTGACCCACAAAAAAGTAAATGAAACTCGTGTGTGTGTGTGTGTGTGTGTGTGTGTGTGTATACACTTATAGGTAAAGTTAAAATGCAAGCTCCCTTTCCAATTTATGTTACATCTGTCTATGGTCAGAACTCTTAGCAAAGTAGCTTGGATCTTTTGTTCAGTGAAATTTGTATGGGCTTTGTCCTTACTTGACCCATTCTAGGTGGATCTCTAGAGTCTTGAGGCATTATACACCGATAAAAGAACACACACTATAGTTACACAAATGAGGCCCAACACATCCGAGCTTGCCCAATTCGTTGCTAGGGACTGGACAGTAAGTGCCTTGAGCCACCTGGATCTTTGCCTTCTTGCTGGCCCTGCATATCTAAGGATATTTCTTACTTTAAGAGATGTTGACTCTATGAGGTTCGTCAGTGATTCGGAAGTTCTGGGCACAAATGTATGGGCAGCTTTCCCGACTGATGATGATGATGATGATGATGATGATGATGATGATGATGATGATGATGGCTTTCTCTTCTTTAGTTTAGCTGGTCCCTGAAAGGCAGGACGCTGTCTCTCACCTCATGTGATGCCTGTTTGTACTAGTAGATACAAGAACAGAACGGCGTAACCAGTCATTTTATGACTGCTGGTGTCGGTTAGTTACTAAATTGTATTTAGATAGGAATCAACAAATGCTTCGCATAGTTTACTGTCTTGTCTCTTTTCAAGACCTTAAAGTGACATCTAATAGATGACGGCGTGACTCACATAAGCTAGGACGTCTGACATCTCCAAGTGAACCTGCTTTTCCTTGTACATTCACCAGTATCCCAAGCGCAACTCACACAGGGCTATTACCATTTAAGCTCCGTTTTCAGTTTTAAGTATGGCTCAGCTCATCTCAGGGTCCGGAAGATTTTCAGATAAACAGGACAGAATGGGTCACTGCCCTGGGATCAGGATTCCTCAGTCTTGGCTGTATCCGCTCACTCCCGGAAGCCAACCCTCTGGCTACCTGACCATCACCGTTTCTCCTGCTGAAGAATGACAAATATCTGCTATCCCAGGCTTTGTGCCCCTGCTGTTTCACCATTTAGTCATCTGTGATTTTTCTGAGTGTTGAAGGGATCCCTTCAGGGCAAACATATCCAGGATCAGAAAGGGGAATACACACACACACACACACACACACACACACACACACACACACACACATGATAATGGAGGGGGCACAACATGCTGGATTTGAAGGTACTTTGGGGAAAAGTACAATCAAATATTCCCCAGCATGCAGTGCTGGTGTGAGTGTGTGGGAAATGCTTCTGCAATTAGTCTGTTAAGGGTGTCCCTAGTTCACACAAACTCCAAAACCTGTCGACACGACTTTGAATGCAGCTTTTGTTTGGTAAGCTGATGCTTAAGAAATCAAAGGGGGCATGATTATTTTACAAAGCCTGGACGCCAACGTAACTTTGGATGTATGTAACATTGCCCATCTTAGTCACTGGGGGTATTTATAGCTACATCTTCCTGTGTTTTCTGTGATAAATCCAAGGAACAAAATCAAGGTACTTTGTTGAGCTGTCTCAACCCACTTCTGCTTTGGTTTTGTTTTCACATCTTATTAACGGCATGGAAACATTCACAATTCTTAGGATAGTGTCAGGTTTGTTTTTAAGCGAACATGCTATTTATTCTGTTACTTATCAAAGAATATAGCATACAGTTTTTCTCTTCAGACTTTGTAGTGACTTGCATCCCCTAGAATGAACGATTCTATAATGAAATATAATAAACCATGGTTTATATCTTTGCCTGGAGAACTTAAACAACAATCACCTCTTGGCTGAGCTAATTTGTCCTTCCGTCATGAGTCCTGTACACAGTCTGCAGGCTTCGGGCTGCTCCGACAGCCCTCAGGCATGGGCGCAGAACGCCTAGGTGCTGGCTTATTTATGGTTCCTAATTCTTCCGGAGTAGTGTGAGCCTGTTTTCTGTCATTCCTGTCACAAGTGGGCTCCTTCTGCAGTGCACACTCTTTTCCCTGTGAGAAAGGAAGACTGCCCCCCAACCCCACGCGCCTTCTCAGACTCTGAGTCATGTTTCAAATCATCTGTTTTGACAGTGAGTTCCATTCTGGACCCAGTAGGAAATTCTAGAGGACCAGTCTCAATTGGCAACTGCATTTTAATTCCCTCCTGGGCTGGTCACTGACCCCGGGGGCATCAAAGCCCCTGCTCTGTTTAAATTCCGACTGTTGTGGATGAAAACCGAAAGCTGCAGCAAAGTGTGAAACAAGCGCTAACTCACAGCGGGCGTCCTTAGTTAGCTCAGCTCCTGAAGTGGAAACAAAATGTCTAAGTAGTGACGTCACAGTTTCACTCCAGATGAAAGGCGAGGGAAGGCTATCCAAAAGTATTTTTGTGGGTAATACGAATTTTTAAAAATCACCTAATTGTTATAAACACCTTCTTCCCTTCTCTCCATAAGCCTTCCGCCTTCTAATTCATATGTATAATATTATTAAGGGAATATGTAATGTTTGTAATCCATATTTGACTTCAAAGGAAATTTCTAATTAACTAGGTTAACCGAGCAATGTCAAGATTATTTCGTTTGGTTAAGAAGTAACGCCAAGTCAATCACTCGAATAGCTAAGAAGTTCTTCTGGAAAGGTCATTCTTAAGAATTTATTTTCATCCAGAAATTTCACCCCGAATTAAAGTCATGTTATTTTAGAGATCTGTTCTGGGAACCTTGGGCTACATCAGATTGGTAGGAAATCAATAAGAAAATTTCAAGAAATAAAACTTCTACCAGTGCCGCTAAACACACTTCTTCAGGTGCTTCAAGGTTTGAAAGAGCAGGTAGAAGTGCTGAGCAGAAGGTCTGTGGGTAGAAAAAAAAAAAAAAAAGCAGCCCTAGGGGAACAGATCACATGATCTTCCCCCAAAGACTGCCAAAGTGAGAGCTAAAAGAACTCTTCACACCCTTCACAGACCCTACAGAGATGACTCAGAAGAAAAAGGCCTTTGCCACCAACCCTGGTGACCCAAGTTCAAACCTCAGCACACACATGGTAGAAAACGTGACCTCCCACAAGCTGTCTGTCCTCTGACCTCCACATGTGTGAACTGTCTGTCCCCCAGCCCACAAGTACAAGCAAACGATAAACAGGCAGATCAGGACACTGTCTCTGCTAACCTGATGGTAGGAGGTGTCCTCTCGCCCTGGTTCTAGGACAGGCAAAGGACCCCACTGCTTAGCACCTGTGAGCATGACCTTGGACTCTGAGCCTTCCCTTTGTGGAGGGCACTTTATCAACTGTCTTGTAAATGTCACCACTGAGACACAAGTTCTTAGATGAGAACTTTTATAGTATAAACAGTTTAGATGTAATTTCAGAGTAAATTCGCTGTGGAATATACTTAGAAACAACAGCACAGCAATGCATTCTGGATGGACGTAGTAATCTGATTTCCCTCCTGATTAAATCGTACTTGCGTCATGGTTCATAGGCTAGCTGTGTGCTTCCTGAATCTTAAGAATACATCTTGTGGGACTTGACGGCATCGGGCTACCTGAAGCCTGGGTTCCTGTCACGAGTTTGCTTGGGAGGCAGACCCCGCCACAGTGGTGAGAAAGGAGCCCAGGCGGGCTCTCAGGCAATCACAGCTGCTGTCTCTGGCAAGCTCTGAGATACACCATGTTCTCTAGGATCGGAACTCTTTTTTTTTTTTTCTTTCCCCAGTTAGTTTGCAAATAAGATTCTACAAAACCCATGCACATCAAGGCTCCAAATCAGAATTTGCTGAGCTAAAAAGAGCATTAAATTAGATGGGCTGGCTTTCAGTTGGTGGGAATGCAATCTATAACTACATAGCAGTTCTTTACAAAATAAGCAAGCGTACTCAGTGGGCATTTCCATTCAACTGGAAATATCCAAGCTTATTTAACTCAATTAATTGTCCTTGCCCATTTTTTCCAGCCTAGCCATTGTCCATTAGCAATTAGTTATGAATGGCACGTTTGGTATGGAGACATCTCATAGGAGGTTCTACTGTGGTTTATTCTGAACATTCTGTTAGCGTTATTTTATGAGCTTAAAAAGTATTACGATCCATCCTATCTAAGAGTTTTATGAACTTTCCACACAATTTACCATGTTAAAATTTTGCGCTGAAATAAAAGTCTCCCCAGAACTGAAAAAATCAATAGAAGTGATTACAAATGTCAGGGAAACCCAAGAAAGCCTTGTAGGTTCCTTTAACAAGACACAGCACATAAAGATTTTAGTATGAAGCCTTGATGTAGGCAGCAAAAGGTGGTTCCCTTGGCAGACAAAATCTTACTAAGTAGTACGCTATCAGCCTTGATTTAAATTTTTAGAATAATATGTGGCCCAGATTTTAGGACACAAGCATTGTTACGAGGAAGATTCTCCTTCCTGATTTTTGTCATTGAGGATGCCTGCTTTCCCATGCAAACTCACACATACAGACACGCACACACAGACACACCCGCAGACACGTATACCCACAGACAAACAAACGCATATACACACAGACATAGGCACACACACTCACAGACACCCACATTCACAGACACACACATATAAACACAAACACACAGACACTTATACACACAGACAGACACACGCACACAGACACATATATACACACACATAGGCACACACATATACACACAGGCACATGCACACACTTATACACACACACACACACACACACACACACTCACACATCCTTCATCTGTTTAGAACTGGCCTGCCCTCTCAGCACTGCAACGTACCTGCCCCCTAAGGATACTCATGGCAGGAACTTAGGCTTCAGGTTTCCTAGTATAATCAAATTCAAAAAGATGAATTCCCACCCAAGATTCAGGAAGAATGCAGCTATGTATGATCCACATATACTTTGAGCATGGTTTAATTCATTGATACTAGAGATTTGCATGAATCCTTCAATGCTCTTTGCAAAACCAGCCTGATTAAAACTCAATCCTTCCTTCTCATAGAAGCCTCCAGTGAAAAAGTTCTTCCCATTTGAATGCCATTAACCAGTGGGTCATATTTGTGCACGTATTGTCCTGTCCCCACTTGGCTAGGCTAGCTGTCAGAGTTCTTCGGATCTTTATATGAGCTCTGCACTGTCATATGTATGCCTGTTCCCTGCCGCTGGCTGTTGTATTGTAGGTTGTCAATAAACATGAAGAGCAGACAATGAACAAAATGAAGGTGACCACAGATACTGAGGACGTGAACCACCCTCTGCTTTGAAAATTAGAAAACAGCGATCACTGCCCAGATAAAACCTATAACCGCCGAATCAGCGTTAGGTAAAACGCCGCAATCATGCCAATATGTGTGCGCTCCATGAATAAGTAGTGAGTAATGTGGAAAAATTCGTGATGCTTTGGTCAGATTCTACAGTGCATGTTGGGGTCAGCCCTGCATCTTTGGTACATCTTGGTAAATACTAGAAAGACTAGTGTTATCAGGCATAGGCTACTTAAATGGAGATGCGTCTGGAACATAGAAATCCCTTGATAATCATTAAATAAGACTTCAGAGGAAAAGAATCGTCAAGGCTGTGGAATTCTGTTCCTGGAAACAGCTAGATAGCACAGCAGAAACTATAGCAGTTTCCACACTAACTTCCCTTATCTTGGTCATGCCATTTGCATGCAAAGTAAAAAGTCTGCCCTCTCCTTGGTTTCCCAGAGAGACGCATACATGTATTTGCTGTTGCCTGGGCTGTGTTACCGCAAGGAAACGGGTGTGCCTACACTGTTGCCTGTTTTGTGTTCCCACGGGGATGTGCATACACTATATGCCTGTACTGTACACCTTGCTTCACGCTTGCTCATCTGAGTCTCCCTACACAATTATAATGAAACTACATAATGCAAATGTTTGCTTTCAAGCGGAACAGCTCAGGGCTGCTCAGAGCAGGGCGACTGTTTACACTAACAGATCTGGGTCTGCTAGAATGTCAGGGAAGCCGCGTTCTCGGGCAGGGCGGGAGCTGTGCCAGGCTGCAGGAAATCTTCCTCTGGAGTTAGTGGAAAGCTAACTAGAAGAGGCGCTCTGGACAGGGGGCTGGTGGGAGGCAGGTTTGATTTGTCCTTCACCGAAAGGCAGCTGCAAGGAGGCTGGGTCCTGAGCTGGGATTGGCTAGCAGGCTCTGACGTCATCAAGTTCGCTTTTGTTTAGCTAGTAAAGCTTGGCACCATTGTAATGTTTCTCCAGCTAAGCCCTATCTGAGGTGACCCAGTGACACTGTGGGTGTAGAAGGGGGAGGAGGAGATGGTCAAGGCTCTCGGGGTAAAGTACAGGGCGGTCAAGAACAGTTGAGAATAGTGTGTGTGAGTCACAGGGAGGCTGTACTCTTGGCTCCCTGGAAATCATGAAGCTCTTATCTCGTTCCTATTTCTGATGGGATCTTATACATTGACGTTCACATATGGGCATGTGGGGACAGAAGGGAAAATTCAGTTGTTGTGGTGAGGATGTATACTCCTTCAGTGTTTGGTGACAAAGTTCTGTCCACCAGTCTTCCCGTAACATTTGTCCAAGATACCATTCATCCCTAAAGCTTGTGCCAACACCAGAAAGTTCCTTGTACAATACTCTTAGGCTTGACACCGTCTCCATAGGGGGAAGAACTTTTCTAGTTTATTCCTTAATTGATGAGAATAAACATCAGTTATACCGAGTCAGCTAAAATATGTGAGCAACTGAAAGTTTGTACACTTCTCTGGACAGGCTGGGGAAATGGGTTTTACAAACTGTGATGTGTCTTTACTCACCTGCAAAAAGTTTCAATTAGTTTGGGGGTCACATACACCCAGCAGCTAATGTCCATACCAGATCTGCCTGAGTGAATGGCCAGTTTTGTAAGAGCCTGGGTGTTGCAGATTGGGGCTGTGATTAGGTGGATTAGGGAGTGCCACTGAGATAGAACTGAGTGACCCATGGGCTATACAATGTCTCCTGCTCTAGAGCAATGGGACAGTAACATGGACAAAGGAAGGCCTGAGCTGAATTTCTTTATCGGCGTGTTCGTGGATGCCGGAGCTTATTTCCAATATAGACTGTATTAGAACAGAGCACCGGACTCTGAACCCTCCACCATCTCTTTCCTTTCTTCAGGATGACAGAAGGTACTTGCTTAGGTGCTTTTGGGAGGATAAAGAGAAGCCAAGCTCAGCTTTCTGGAAAGCTGTCGAGGGAGTCCTGAGTTAAGTGAGGGCTGGATGAAAAGGAGAAGCCACAGTGTGGGTGGACCATCCAGAGAGGGAAGAGCAGGCAGCCTGGGAGGGAACAGGTCTGCAGTGTGGGAGGCTGTAGCGGCGGGGCTGTGACTCAGGCTACATCAGGGACATTCGGTGAGCAATGCACCCATATGGGCTCTGCCAGATGACAAGTGTGACTGCTGGGGTGAACTGTGTGCTCTGAACCAGGGGAAATGTTTAGGAAAAGAAACTGAAGAAATTGAGCTTATTCATTATTTCATTCCTCCCAGATCTTTCTGTGATTTCTTTCCCCCAGAGTCTGGGTTCCAGGGAAGGTTGAGACAGGCATTAAATCTTGTCGCCATTTATATTTTAATATTTTGTTTGTTGCTGATTTTCTTTACATTAGTTTCTATTTAAAATGTTGTCACAGTCTATCTTTGTTGTTATGACTGAAGAGCACAGCCCGGATCATTTGTAAATTTTGTTCAGCAAAGGGTTAGAGGGGCTTGGGAGATTGGAGGTCAGGAACTGCATCAAGAGAATCTTCTAGATGGTCAGGACTCTGCAGAGCCCCAAGACAGTGCAGAGGGGACATGGGAAGAGCCATTGCCAAGGGATAGGCAAGCAGGCTGGTATAACAGAACCCTCTTGAGGTACCCCGAGAGATTACCTCACTCCTAAAGGAGAATCCTTGTGGCTCAGTCACCTCTTACACGTTCTACCTGGTGTCATCTTTTGATGCCTCTAAGAGGGGATTGAATTCTGACAGAGACTTTTAAGCTACAGTATGCTGTTTCGTTTGCTGATTGTGGAGATTTTGGGCAGTGTTCTAAGTTTGTGTGCAAGAAATATGCCCGCCTTGCTTGTTTTTTTTTTACTGGTTATTATTTTTATAGAACCTTAAAACCTGAGTCCACAAAGGAAGTCAACCCAGCAGCTCATGAGAAAGAAATGGTGTGTACCTCCAAGACCTCCAAGAAAGCTGAACACAGGCATAATGCCAGGGCACACATGTGTGTTCAGGGTTCTTCCTATTCTCTGTGTGGGAATCCTTTGTCGGACTTGTTCTTTACATGTAGTCTATAGCTCACTTTCAACCTCTTGACAGAGTTGTTTGACAGATAAAAGAATTTTACCATAAACGTATTTTTCTTTCATGGATTATGCTTTTTGCTGTTACATCTGAGAAATCGCCATTAGAACAGGTCCCAACGATTTTCTCATGGTATTGTCTAGAAGATTTTTGTTTGTTTGTTTTGTTTTGCACTTTACATTTAAGTCTGCAGGTCTTCCTTTTTTAATTTTGTAAGAGGTTACATCACGGTGCATGGCTTTTGCCTGTGCTGTCCAATTGCTCCAGTACCCTCTGCTGCAAAGGTCCATGTTTGAATGTAAGACCCTGCACAGCTGAACTGAGCGTGAGGTCTTCTCCTCATACCTTTGCTGGCAGTACGCGCAGGGCTCTGCTTGCAGTCAGCATGTATAGAGGAGGAAAGACTAATCATCCACAAAAAAGAAGCGAACCCTGTCAAATCACATCACAATAGAATCTGGAGGGCACTCTGCCACATGCAGTGGGCCGGATGCAGAAAAGCCATGCTGTGTGACCTCACTTATGTGTGGAGTCTGGAAAAGCAGAACCCATAGAGGCAGACGGGAGGAGAGTGGTCCCTAAGGGCCCAGGAGATGCCCTGGAGAGACAACCAGATTTCAGTTTGATGGAGGAAATGCCCTCAAGGGATCCATGGCAAATCATAGTGACCGGAGTTGATAACAGTGTGGTGCAGACTTCTGAACGGCTGGTGGAGTAAATGAACATTCTTTCACTGCAACAAAATAAAGTCAAAATATGTGAAACAATGATTATGTCCATTATCTTAAGCTAGTCTGTCAGCAGTGTATGCAGATATCAAGCTATACACTATAAATACAGCAATTTTATTTATCAATTAAGAATAAAATACACTCAGACAAAATAAGTATCATTCACCACAACATGGATATGATAAAACCTATAGACCATTCTTCTTTGTTGAGCCAGGACACAGGAGTGACCTAGTGACATCCATCATCGGTCAGGAAGGTTGTGTGTCCTGCCCTCACAAATAAGGAGCTTCCTATAGGCACTGCACGCTCTCACACGCTCGTCAAATGTAAAGACAAACGCATTATGTGATCCTAGATGATTAAAAGAAGTACACCCGGTTGCCACCTTTCCACAAGAAAAAGGCTTCCCTGTACCAAACACCAAATTTACTCTGATCAGAAAAAACATTTCGAAGGTGTTCTTGACAGAAGTCTGAGCATACAGGGAATAGAAATGATTAACAGAGTGATTATTGATTGTGGAGTATTGCAGCAAAGGAAGTTATCTATTGATGTCATCTGTGCACAAGGCCCACCCCTTAGAAGATGGATTCTGTGCTGTTTACTTCTTCATCCACCCCAGCGCCAGGAGGGGAAGGCTTTGCTGAGCAGGCAATGAGAATCTTTGGCAGGCCTGCTCATGCATGTCCTCACTATGAGGGGATCTTGCCTAGATTAGACACAGCTTTCCTCTCCTCAGAGTACTTTGATACTTATGGTAAAGGCCAGGTCCAAAGTACAAGGTGGAGGAACAAGGGCTCAGAACCTGGGAGGTGGCCTATTCCCAACTACCTTTAATTGTATAGAGATGGGCGTGTCTTCTGAAGTACGCTGTTGTGACCACTGGTAGAGCAAAACTCCTACCAATATCCTACCAATATCCTGCCCTGCCCACAACAAAAGTTAATCTCAGATAGGCCCACTTACCTTGGGCTGGATATGGCCACTTCTGCAAGATTCCCAGCCCCTGATGGAAGGAGGGTGGGTTATGAGGCCATTTTGAAGCAGTGATTATTTTTTCTAATTTATAAGTCTTTTATGCCTTAGAGCGTGCTCAGTGTGTTCTGGTTCATTCTGTAAAGTATTCTGGAGCCAGTCATCAGTTCAATAACAGCAGAGATGCAAAAGGTTCTATGGATCCTTGAGACATTGTCTCTTCTATGTTGGCCCGTGACTGCTGTGGTCTTGTTGGTGTTAGGAAGGCACGTGTATTGTTGAGAGTTCATGAGTTTAGCATTCCGGCACTGACCAAGAAAAACTGATATTCGCGCTTTTAAAATCCTTTTGTCCCCACCTCCATGAAGTTCCCTGAGCCTTACTGTGTTACAGACGTCCCATTTGGGGCCAGGTACCCTCACGATCCATTATTCTGCATTTTGATGGGTTGTAGGTCATTCTGATAGCCTCTGTCTACTTTACAAAGACGCTTCTGTGATGATGGGTAAGAACTGTCCTTCCTATGGACATAAGGATATGTATTTGAAAGGCAGTTGGAGACTGTACTACTTTGGCCCATGGTGGTGGTAGGTTCTCCGCTAGGGCCTGCTGTTTCTCTAGCTACAGGTTTAGGTTGACAGCGCTAGACATGAATTCCCTCAAACCGAGGGCACTTTATGTCCATTTGGACAACTGCTGGTTACTCCTAAGATGTGGATGCCATGATTGCACTATTGGTGATATCTCACCAGTCTGGTCATTGTTATGATTCTCAGGATTTACAGCTGATAGGACTGTTGATAGCCTTTCTTTCTTGGCAACTTGCATAGAATTCTTTGACAAATGACTTTTGATATCTTGGTATACACTCATGGCTGTCACTAGTTTCGGGACATAATATTACCTGCACAGTATTATTCTAGTGGTTTCCATTGTTTGCTATTTTACTGTTTTCTGCTTATTTTTCTTCTTTTACCTTACACTTGTCTCAACCCAGCATTGTGTTGTGAAATCAATAGCATGGGTTGAGACTCATAGCTTGAAATCCCAGTGTAGTGTGGTCTTTTCATACATCCAGAGTATGAAACTGAGGCTTTGAACAGGTTCAAGATTAATCCCAAAATATGCAAAGTTACAAAAAGGAGAAGCCAGTAGTAGAAAATTTTACAGAATGAGATGTCTGAAGGAACTTAGATCTTCCTTGGTGTCTCAATGAGCTGGAGCGCAGTTAGTGAACTTAAAATATCTGTGGAAACAGTCTCAATGCTCCCCTTTCCCTATTTCTGTTTACACTCTACACTACCTCACATTTCTTCACAAGCATCTTTGTTTCCTTTCTGTCTTTGTCTCCCATCCAGTGCTTGCCAGGAACAGTTTACTTCCAAGCTAAACTCAGCTGCTGGCATCTAAGAACTTGCTTAGCTGCGAAGCCACCCACAAAGCAAAACAGAGCAATGTCCTAGTGTAGTAAGAGCTCTCACAAAGGTTTGCTTTCTCCTGCTTCTTTGAGGGAGTATTGTCCAGGCTGCCAGCCTCTGGTCTGCATACGCAACAGACCGCTCACCCCTGTGCTCAGGCTCTGGATCTCACATCAGCTCCTGCCTGCGCCCCTGTTTAAATGCCTTGTGTACATGCAGGATTCTGGGCAGTTACAGCTGCTACAACCGTGGACCACAGACTTGCTGGTCTCAAACTACAGAAATGTAATCTCTCAAGGTTTTAGATTAAGGACTCTGAAGTCCATGTGTCATCAGGGCCATGTTTTCTCTAAAATCTAAACGGGGGAGTCATGCTTTTCCAGAGTCTGGTGCTACCAGAATCACATGCTTTGCTCGTCCTGTATGTACAAACTTGTGTCTGTCTCTGTTTCGCAGAGCATTTTCTTACTTGCCTGTCTCTGTGTCTTCACACAGTGTTCGCCGCTTTGAGCATTCTGTGCCCACACTCCTCTGTTCATGGAAAAACACCAGTCACTGGGCCTACCCTTATCTAATGGGACCCCATTATAGCTTGACTCTATCTTCAAAGACCCTCTTTCCAAACACCACGCACCAGAGTTAAGACTTGTGCGCATATCATTCAAAGAAATCACCTCACCACACATAAAAGTTGATGTACTCCCTGGAGACTGATTCCGATGCTATCTCTCCTGGTGACATCACCAGCGTCGTTAAGGCAGCCTGAGCTGTTCTGGGCTATCTTCCTGAACAAGTCAGCCTTGAACTTCAGGAAGAGGTTTTCTCTGGATATTCTTTCTGACTCACTCCACCATGGCCTCCCACGGTCCAGAGGGACTGCGGCAGATGCCCTGTGTTAGCAATCTGGATCCATTTGAGAACCTGTGTATTGGGTAAATGTGCAGAGAAAAAGCACACAGAGGGCCATTATTATAAAGGCGACAAAATTTGTCTGAAGTCCAACCAAAGAGGAGCCTCCGTTTTCACTGCCTTTGGGGGTCTTGCAAGGCTGTGGTCAAAGAGTGCTCTCATCTGGAAGGCTTGATTCTCCCCTTAGCTCATTCTGGCAGTTAGAGGAATCTAGTTTCTTGAGGTTGTAAGGATGAGATCTGGCTTTTAAAAGTTTCTTTCCAATGGGGAGTATCTCCTCCAAGGAGGCCATGATCAACCATGACTTTCCACCTGATCAAGTCAACCATAATCACTGTAAATTATCATTAATTCAAAGCAACTCATGTGGGACCTTAGTCAAATTTTCAAAACTTTAACTTCTCTATATTACCTAATCGCAGAAACGTTATCTTATGAATCTGAAATAATTCAGAGATGAGAAACTGGACCAGATTCTGTAATAGTGTTAAGCTCCGAGGCTGTGCTGTGGAGGGAATAGTCAGAGGATGGCAAAGTGACTAGAAAGAAGTCATAGGGACAAGTGAAGACAGAGTTCGGGAGGTTGACCTGTGAGCAAAGAAAGGAAACTCATGAGTCAGCTTCCTGTCACACTGAGGAACTCTACCTAAGAACATCGGCATCCGGAAGGAAAGGGATGAACTGGTTCTCAATTTCATTGACTTCTGTCCCAGCTCAGTTGGCTCTGTTGCTGTTGGGCCTGTGGCGAGGACATACAAATGGTGGAAACCGTGTCCATAGTGTCCCACAAAGCAAAATCACAGAGCAGGAAAGGGGGTGGAGTACCACTAATGAGCTAGCATCCTTCCACACGCTCCTGCCTCCCAATAGCACAACAGAATAGAGCAGAAAGCCTTTAGCGTGGAGACCTTGAGAGAAATCTAAGTTCCAAACCACTGAGGATATTGTGAGGGCGGTCCCCGGGGGTCTGAAAGGCTGCTCTGGGGTGGGAATTTGATGCATCCAGGGAAAGGAATGGTGTGCTAGATTTAGGTGAAAATCCTGGCTTCTGGTGTCCACCAGTTGCCTCCATTCGGGTTCTCCAGAGGAGCTATCTCTCTAAATGCCACAGGAGTGTGGCCACGCCGTCTTCAGCAGTCATGCACAAAATAATGACTCAATAAACAAAGAATTAACCAAGAAGATGATCCACTGAAATCCAGGAAGAGTTTGGCTTCTACTTCTCCATGTGCTCCGTGCCTCAAGAGCGAGTTCCAGGACAGCCTTCAACGCTACAGAGAAACCTGTCTTGGAAAAGCAAGAAAAAAAAAAAGTGAAGGCCGAATATCAGATTATAGTTAATGGCTGAATCATCAGATATCAGATCATCAACACTATGGGGCTTGGGTAAACTGTTTACTTTTTTAATGTGAATATCATTTTTTTAATATTGTTTTTGATACAGGCCTTCTCTGTGTAACAGTTCTAGCTGTCCCAGAACTGGCTTTATAGACCAGGCTAGCCTTGAACTCACAGAGATCTGCCCGCCTCTGTCTTCCAAGACCTGGGATTAAAGGCATGAGCCGCCACAACCCAGGCTGTTCTGTTTTCTAGATGGTCAAACACATTGTGTTCATGTAAATTCCTTTTACTTGCTTACACCTCAGTGTGGTTCTTGTCTCCAGTATGGTCTTTGCACATCCTTTTTTCCCAGGGATTCAGCGTGAATAAAGGAAAATCTTGTGGACTTTGCACCTGTATCTGGCCAAACTGAAATGCCAGGTCTTGTAAGGGCTCCCGGACCCCCCCCCCCCCGCCAATTGTTCCACTTTACCAGATTGGTTGTTTTCCTACCTGTTAAATAAAGATGGTTCCTGTCTTACCTTGAAAACCCATGATTATAGGAAGAACAATAAATGACACAATTGGTGCCTCACAAATCGTGTTTCTTCTGTCCGAAAAATGCCTGCTGAAGTAACCAGACAAGAATCTGAAGACACCTCGTATGAAAATGGTTTAGCTCTCTGATAACGTGAAACGTTTTTGCCATGAAATCCTGCTGACTCGTTTGCTACGAACCAAAGCAGAGAAGTGGATTTTCATGGCTGTCTACTGACCTAGTACTTTAATTAATTAATTTAATACTTTTATTAATTATATAAGCTAATTCTCACATTGTTTTTAAAAAAAATAGGCAGTAGGATCTAATGGCCCCAAATGAGACGGCAGAAGCAGAAATTGAGGTCGCCTGCAGTATGATCCATATCTAAACAAGTAGCCATGCAGTTTGTTCCTGCCTTAGTCTGTGGATGGGAGCTTTCCTTCCCTGAGCAGATGGTGATTTTCTCCCTGGTGTCTCAAACATAATCTAAAAAGCTGTACTAGTGTCACAGTAACTATGTTTCGGGTACTTAAGGTATACCAGGCCCAGAAATAGACTTTTCCCAATGAATTATCTAGTTTTTTTCTTTGCTTCCTGGTTCCCACGTTGATCTTCATTTTATTGCTGAGGGAAGTTAAACTCAGAGTCAGTTCACAGACTTAGTGGGCTGGAACCTCCAAACCAGGGCATTCTCACAGCCAGAAGCTCTGGGAAGATTTAACAAGGTTATGGCTACACTCTAGGTGTGTGGTAACCCAAAAGAGGGGCTGTGGGAGATAAAGGGAAGGAAACAGACAGGAAGAGGCAGCGGGAGAGGGAGGAAAGAGGAGAAACGATGATTTTGCTGGCTTAGAGAAAAAGCGCCCCTAAAAGACATGACACTTGAGTATGGGAAAAAATGAAGCTGTGGCTTTTCCGAGCCAGCTCCTTCCTGGCAGGGGCTTGGACTAACACCAAGCAAAGCAGAATTTTCTGTTTTAATGGGAGCGGCAGCATAGTGGCTCGCCCTTTCCTTTTCTAGCTTGCACCAGTGCCTGCGTTTCTTTGCCCTGCTGGCCCTGGGCAGCTGCGCGGCAGGTAGGTTCAGCAGGCCGGTTCTGCAGGCCGCTGACTGCGCAAGCGCGGGACTGCGGCGCATAGGCTTGCCCTCTTTAGTATCTCAGCTTCCTCCAAACCCCAGCGCAAACACGGTACTTGGGTCCCGCTCTGCGCCTCCGTGTCCCTTTGCACACGGCACTGTCAGAATAGTTCTCTGTCTTGCAGGCAGGAAATGAGAAAGCCATGTTTTAGACCATTCAGGAAGTCATCCAGAGTTATAATGGCCCATTATCTGATGGCCAGAGTTTGCTTAGTCTTTTACTATTTCACTGCGCAATTGAGACCTGGGAACACCACCTAGCCCAACCCCACCCCCAATCCGTAGTCCCTGCACGTGTGCAGATGGAAACCACCCCCTATCCCTGCACCAGGAGTCACAGTCCCAGACCTACCTGTGAGCAAGGAGCAACATTCAGATTCAGAAAATTTTTATTTTCAATCTTGCTCCCGAGCCCGTGCTGTCAGCCTCTTTACCCAACTCAGCAATTTCTCAGAGAACTGGCCGACATGAACAAAGGTGCTCAGAACACCTGCACATCCCTGGTGGTCTGGTACCTACCATGGTCACTGTTGGAGGGTGGCTCTCTGAGATGTGCGTTCTCACCTTGGCCGGGAGCCTTCTCTCACCAAAGCTTGGCCCGCATGCAAAACATTTAAAGCGTGTAGTAAAATGTTTTATTGGCACCAGGGTCTGTGATTCCTAGAAGCCAAACTAAGCTCCAGCCTTGATGGGAAAATGAGAGCCCATACTTGCGAGCCCGCCATTTGTGGTGGTGTGACAGGTTGGAAACCTCCCAATTTGGTTTATTCCGGTGAACAAGCACTCATCCAGTTACAGCCAGCCTCCCTGGCACATTCCGGTCCAGGGCAGATCTGAGTCACAGCACCCAGAAGCGTCATTGTCCCTGAGAATGGCTTCCTCCCTGCTTTTTGTTCTTTCTTTCCTTAGTGGAAAGACAGTAGAGCTCCCAAGGAAATGGAAGGGGGATAATCGTTTATTTTCCAATCAGCGTTCCAGTGCAACTTGCGGCTGACTAAAGGAAGGGTGGATTTGGGGAGGACCCCTTTGTCCAGAAGACCCCAGGAAGAGTCTACCATCCAGTCGGGAAAGATGGGTGGGGGTGTTCAGAGGATATCAGTGGACGCCCACAAGGCAGCCATAGAAATTTGCCAGTCTGCAGTCCCCAGGCCTGCATGCGCAGCTCCCTTCTAATGAAGCCCTGGCCACACTTGTAGCTGTTCAGATTACACGACGGTAATTTCAGAGTAATTTTAAAGTCAACCGCCAGGCCTCTGCACTTGTAAATTAAATGCCTGGCACATGATTGTGCTGAGGTAATAGTTCATTACAATACAAATTACAGGGGTGTTCCAGTGGCCATGCGACCTTCGCAGTCATCCTGACTGGGCCTGTGATTACCAGGGGGACCTCCTCCTTCCTGCTAATGGAATGTAGTCATGTTATCAACACCATTGCTGACAACGGTTTCTATATTTTTTTCTTTTTCTTTTTAATGAAAGGCCTTATGATGAAACTAGAATGTTATCCAGCTTTCTTTCTCTCTGGTCCCTTTGGCTATGAAGCCATCCTGTTCTGTTCTGGAGATTGGCCAACTTGTTTTCCTGGTCTCTCTGTTTTTGTTCTCCCACCCTGATGGCATTTTCTGCCTTTATTTATTTATTTATTCATTCATTCATTCATTCACATATTTATTCATTAATTCATTCATTCACTTGGGTGGATCTTATTTACAAGACACAAAGAATTCCTCTCTTTGTGAAAAGTTCAATGATTACAAAAGAAAAAAATGGTCCAAAACACAAGGAACTTACCAGGTGAAGGTGGCGCACGCCTTTAGTCCCAGCACTCTGGAGGCAGAGGCAGGCAGATCTCTGTGAGTTCAAGATCAGCCTGGTCAACAAAATGAGTTCCAGGAGAGCCAGGCCTATACATAGAGAAACCCTGTCTTGAACCTCCTCCTCAGCTCCCCCCAAAAAACAAAGGAATTCTCTCCCAGAACCTATGTTTCCCACCTGTATTGTCAGGTGGGGGAGACGCCCTTCCAGATTTAATTCTGTGGACTTGGCATGAAAATAGATTCAAATTAAAAATAGATTTGGCTTTAAATATATTTCACCCAAATTTGAGTTCGCATGATACACGTTGTTAGACACTTATTTAAAAAAAAAAATCCCTTGAGCTGAGACTTTCCCGATTGCGGTACACGTAATTCAGCTTCCTTTATATATATAACGGCTGCCACATTTTCCACACAGCTGTCACTAACAGGGACTGAGATTGTTCTGGAATTTTTAGCTGGTGCACTGAACACTTTAAGTGACTCTGTGCAAATCTCTCATGCACACTTAAGTAGGACTTGCAGGGCACACCCAGAAGAGGAGGAGCTGATTAGAGAAAATTTTCAATAAAGTTTGCTATAATTTTGAATTGTTCGCAGACACCGTCATATGGACGACTCGGAATCACCACAGTTTTCTCCTTCAGCACATCTGTCCTTGCATTTCTGAACTCCTAGAAAACTCATCTGAAGGAAGAAATTGTACCATTTTATCCGACATATTTCTTATCATGCACCTCTTCACCCTCATTTTTTTTTTCCCGTAGGTGATCACAATACCGTTATCACTTTTCTTGTGTGGTCTTCAGCTCGTCCAGTTCACATGGGCACAGCTGCCTCACTGGCGCCTCTTTACGCATTTCATTTGAACTGTGGTCTCAAAGTTACGCACACACCTCACCTTTCTCCGATGTACTGGGCCCAGGGGTTGCCAGCAGCAAGGTGACTGCCCCCAGCTTCCTGAGGTCTCTGCTCCTGAGGCTTCCTGACCCTCCAGGCTTCTGGATCTCCTAGCACCCACAGCTGCTCAGAGTGTCACTTCCGTTAGAGGGTTCTCTGTGAGTCTGACTGACTCTGGAGGGGTGCTCGCTACTTTACATGACTTCTGGGACTTTAAAGACATGGTCAGCTCTGGTAGTCATGGCTTTATCGTCTTTGTAAGAAACTTTAGATACTTCTAAAACACAAAAATGGCAGCCTAGCGGGGTGTTGACCAACTCAGGGCATGCACCTCAAAGCCCTTCCTAGGCACCCGTTCCTTCGGCGCACACAGCTTTTTTTGTGTTCAATGTATAGCTTTTCTCAGCTTTTCAGTTTTACTTAATATTCAGGTATAGGAGCCAAAATAGAAGGTAGAAATAACAAAAACACTTAAGATAATGGAAAGCACATGGTTTGCAAAGACCACCATTCCTGGAACTTGAAAGATCATCTAGTTTCTTAAAGTCCTAGTGATAAACCTGAGCAGAAGGCCAGGGATCCAGGATACAAACCATGCCAAGTCTTATGTGTTGTGAGAGTCTTTTGTAACCAATACAATTTTGTAAATATAGTTTTTTTAAAAAGACTTATTTTACTTTTAATTCTCTATGTATTTCTGTCTATGAGTGGATAAATATGTATATAGGTGTGTATATATACATATATATGTAATGTATATATGTGAGTGCAGCTGTCACATAGACGTCATTGGATCCCCTAGAGCTGCATTTATAGAGCCTCTGAACATGGCTATGGGGCTGGAGCTTTGGATCTCTGCAAAAGCAATACACACTCTTTATTGCTGTCCCATCTCTCCAGACCCTAAGTATATCTTTAAAAAAATACACTTTTTTTTTTGTAAAAGACAACTATCCTGGCTAATAGAACGAGGTCAATAAATGGTAAAATAGTCACACATGCAGGATAAAGGTCTTTTTAACTTTAAAAATTCAAAGACTGTAGTTGGGAATTTTGTAAAACACAGAACATAGTTTGGTCTATAAGATTTTCTTAAATATAAGATTTAAAGTATATATGATTTTTCCCAGTGTGAGACACTGTTTAACATTTGAGTATAATTTCATCTAACTTCAGCAGCAACTATAGTCTGCCCCTAAAATGATGTGTGGCCCAAGATCACACATTAGTAAATGATTAGGGCTATACTTTAGCCCCTATCTCTAATTTAAACACTATTACTCTTTCTACAACAGCACACTGGGAGGAAGGTGCCTTCACCTCCTCAAGTTGGACCTCTGCTTTAAAAACATCAGCAAAATCAAGAAGAAGAGCCGTGTAAACAAATATTTCACCTGTAACAGTCTATTATGAACTAAGGAATGGAAAAAATAACACTGTCTATCTTGAAAGGCCTCGCGATAGTAGATCCTGATGAGGTGTGTGGGCTGAGGAACCTGTGGCAGCCACAGGTGAACCAAAGGAAGAGCTTGAGGAGGCAGATGGCTATCTGTGTCTCCTCGCGCCTCCTTTAGCATGCGTTCTTCTATCTCGTCAGCTGCTACTGAACAGAGCCAAGGAGAGCTGATCAGAAATTCCATTCTTAGGGTAGCAAAATCCCCAACAGGGTTCTTAAATCTGTCCCTGAGTGGTGGCAAGCAGGAGCCATGAAGGTTGCTGCCCTGTAGAGGGCTCGTGTTGTAGGCAGGAGTCTCAGTCTCTGAAAGCTGAGCACAAAGTTGGGACATTCTTAGGATAGGCATCCCTTTGCCAAACGGGGTGTGTGTGTGTGTGTGTGTGTGTGTGAGAGAGAGAGAGAGAGAGAGAGAGAGAGAGAGATCTGAGTGTGTGTTCACACACTTGTGTCTAATTAGAATTTGAATAAGTCACTTTAGAAGGTCCTTACTTCCTTGAAATCCTCAAGCATCATGACCAGGCCACTCTACCATTTCCTACTCGACTCTTTTTCCTTAAGAAAATTCGGGTCCCACACTTATTCATTTGCAGAGAGCATTCATTACATGATGCCTCATGTTACCTTGTGCTGCCCCTCTTTCCCACAGTGCTAAAACCAGAAGGCAGGTTGAGATGTGTCCTACATAGCACAATAATGAGAGATGAAACAGCATTTACCGAATCTTTCCTTCTCACTTGCGCTGGCAGTTCCAGTAGTGTTGAGTTCTGTCAGTGCTACGGAAAGCCCTAGGAGGTGAGATCAGGACGCTTCCTGTGAAGCTTGACTATGGCCTTGGGCTTTGTGCCACCGTGGCCCCCGAGTCGTGCAGAGTCCTGCAGTTGAAGTATGCCACACCTAGGCTCCAATTTCTTGTTATTTCATAGTGCAGGGTACGTGCAAATCAAATCTAAGCTGAGAGTCCCCTGCTCATAGATTGCACCCACCCGCACAAAGGCTCCGCTCTACATTCCATACCACTTACCCCCTACTATTGCTCAGGTGAGCTTGGGAGCCGAGTGGTTTCATCACGGAAAACTCCAGGATGGAAGGACTATATGCCATTTTATAGAACTATTCACCGTACAATTATGGAAGGTTATATACCATTTTAACAGGTCGAAACAAGCCTGTACTACTAGGTGTCACTGAGCGCAGTGGCGGCAGACGGCCTTGCTGCGCTGGTGTAATTACAGCTGTGTTGTGGCGTCAGCCACACCGAGAGGAGACACCAGCAAAATATCTCCAGCAATTTGCAGATGATAAGTGTGGTTTTGATGATGCTGCTGAAAACTAGTCTGTTAAAAGATTGGGTTTGAGATTGGGGGTTTGGAGGACTTCTGAGGTCTGCGATTTGACGAGTAACTCAACGGCGGTATTAAGTTCCAGAGTCTGAGAATGCATCTGTAGAGTGTTCACTTGACTGGTTACAGCAAGTCTATCTGTCTCTTGGTTTCCTCAACTAGTATCTAAAACAGAGGAGATGAGCTAACTGGTCCAGTGATGTCTATAAGTAAACTCCCACATGTTGGCATTGGGCAGTTTAACATGCTTTTCCCAGTATGGTCATTCTCAGATTTTTTTTTCATTGTCCTTTATTTGACTATTCTTTCTATGTTTGAAATTATAAAGTCTTTGTGTGTGTGTGTGTGTGTGTGTGTGTGTGTGTGTGTGAGTTTTTCAAAGTGAGATTAGTGTCTGTTGGAGTTGTATTGATATTCTTAATTCTACTTGTGTTCGGAATCACTAGCCTGACCAATTTCTTGGCCCACTGGAAAGAAACCGTGATTCGCATAGAAGACCACACTAGCAAATTCATGTCTTCCTTCGGCTGTTCTTCTGAAACTTTGAGTCCTAGTTCATGGGAAACAAAGGGGGCATTTTTCACCTTCCGGTGCTGTACGTCTGCTCTACTTCTCCTCGACTGCTGTGGTGTAAAATTTTCTCTTTGGAAACAGTCTTCTCTATTTATATCTGTGACTTATACATAACAGTAATAATAGCTACAAACCAAAGCAATTTTTTTTAAATGCCATGTTTTCCCCACTTCGAATTTTGGTAGAAATCCTTAGTTGGAGACGAGAGTGGAAGAAATGAGTGAGGTAGGCTGCACATCCTTCCCAGGTGGTGCTGTGCTTGGCCATCCTAGGGATTAGGGTGGGGTGGGGGGGTGAAGAGGGGTGCTATGTTTCCCCCATCTTGTCTTAAAGACTGTGGCAGCTCTGGGAGTTAGCCAGGCCGTGAAGGTGCAGGAGTGCCAATGGACACGGAGCAGCTGGCTTCGTAAAAATATCAGTTCTCCTACAGATGATGGCAAAACCATGTGCGAGGCAGGAAGCATATCCACCAAAAACCTGCAATACAGCTCACGTCCGATATATAAAAAGTCAATCCGATTCTGCAGAGCTGAGGGTTGGCTCCCTGAAGTCCAGGTTTTCCTATTATGAAGAATATGTTTATCCTGAAGGGGTGACATCTGGTGATAACATTCCTCCACTTGGAAATGAATCTGTGGAAACAAGTTTCCACTGACTGATGAGGAGAAAAATGAATTGGCTTACCCCAGCATCCAGCTCTTTATCCTCAGGAGAGAGCTCAGTCAGTCGTAAGAGGCAGCTGCCTTGCGCAGATGCCAAGCGCGTGCGGTTTGCTTTGTCAGCTCTTCCTGAGCAGTGGGTTGCAGGCAGCTATCTGTGTAGGTGCATCCACAGCTGTGGAAGAATCATTTGGGAGAATGGTACATCCCAGGAGGATGGGCAGCCGTCAGGAAGCTTCCATGGACCACTTATTTGGACAGTGAGTACGCTACTTTGGTGGAGAGAACCTTTACCCTGGAGACCATGAGTTACAGCGTAGAAAGGAGTAAGACTTAGTAAGGGTTGACTTTCCACTGAGTGTATACCACAAACACGGACAGTAATTTGCTCCAAAGCACCCTAATGATTTTTCTTTTCTTGGTCTTGTATGATACCCACTTCCAACCTCCCAGGATTTGCATTTGTGTGGCCATCTTAGATCTGTTTGGAGAAAAAGAAGCTGAAAAGGAATACATAGAGGTTTCACTGTGTTTCTGTCCATATTAATTGCTATGGGATAACATTTTTCACTGAGGATTATTTCACAAGATCTGGGCACATCCTACTCTTTGGCAAGCAAAGAAATTATTTTTGGAAAATGAGAAAAGCCCAAAAGACTCTAGTAGAAGCATTTCAGCCATGTAAAACCGTGATTCATACCGATGGGAAATCATCAACCTTGGAAGCTGGATGTGAACTGCCCGAGGTAACTGAGAATTTTGAGGGGAACCCATGGTCTCTGCTTTCGCTTCCATCCGCTTGTGGTGGTCTGGAAGAAAGGCGCTAGCTTTTGTGGCTTTCTCCTACAAGAAATACAGTTCTTGAAGTACAGTTAATTCACCCAAACGGATGCCATGATCTCCCTAGAGGTCTCTGGGCCTTTGGGTTCGCAGGCTTGCCGGGGCTGTCTTATGGTCTTGGTAATTTAGGATTATCCTCTTCCTCGAGGAAAGATGGTTTGATCTTGTTCATCATGCCTCTTCTCTCCTGGGGAGTTTTTCACTCTGTGGCTTCCATCATGCTTAGCAACAGATAAATAAGTTCAGAGGATGTAGCCGACCAGATTTCTCAAAGAAAGCAGAAAACTGAATGCTGAAATGTGTGTTTAGTTACAGTTATGCCTCAATAAGTAGTATATAGAATGGCAGGCTTGCCTCTGTGGTTTTTATCTCTTCTTTTTCTTCATGAGAGAGGGTGAGGGAAGGAGGGAAGGACCAAGGGAGGAACAGACAGAGAGAGAAAGGTGGGAACAGGTTGTCTTTGAAGGCAGGCATGGACCCTGAGCAGTTAAGGAGACTGTGTCTCTGAGTTTCTCTTTCATTTCTGTGCCGAAGACTAGGTTCCTGACAATAAACTCAGAATTCAGACTTTAAAAAAAAACAATTATTAATTCATTGAAGATGTCACACATTCATACAGCACGGATAAATGTCTATCACCTCCTTCTATGTTTACCTCCAGTTATGAAAGCTTCAGGCCCCACAAAATGTGCAGCCATTCTGCCCCACAGTGCGGTCTTTCCTCCTATAGAGATGCTTAGTTACAGGTTCACATCACTTGACCTTTTCTCAAATGCAGCCCCCTTAACTCTAAGCAGAGCAAACGCTAGGACTGTTCTGAAGACTGAAAGAAAGCGCTACATAGCGCATGACCAGTGATGGCATAAACCGCTGGTATTCTGTCTCACATGTGGGCACACTAAAGAGAATTCATTCACTGAAGCAGTTCAGCACACGCTGAGCTATGCCCCATCCTTTAAGAAAACAAGTTGAGTTGCATGCATATCTTCTGGCACTGGGCAGTTGTGGGAGTGGGGCCCAGAGCCTCCATTTCCTAATGTGTGCCATGAAAGAATTAACACCAACCCAAAGAATGATGTGCACACACAGAGAGACACGGAAACATGTGTACACATGAGCACACAGCAGAGATTAAGGTAAAATAATGTTCACTAGCTAAACAGGAGAAAACAAATCCTCATTCCGCCCTGTTCCTCAATAATGGAAAAAAGCAAGCTCAGATTGAGACCTTATGTGGGATGTCCTTCTGTATGTGTTGCTTTTATTGGTTAAGGAATAAAGTGCTTTGGCCTATGGCAGGGCAGAATATAGCCAGACTGGAAGAGATATAGAGAGAGAGTAGGCAGCGTCAAGGATATACCAAGAGATATAGAGAGAGTCATCCGAGTCAGGGAGATGTCATATAGCTGCTGAAGGAGAAAGGTGCTACCGTAACCTTACCAGTAGGCCATAGCCTCACAGCCTCATGATATATAATTTAATAGAAAGGGTTAATTTAAGATGTCAGAGCTGTCTAGCAATATGCCTAAGCTATTGGCCAAACAGTGTTGTAATTAATATAGTTTCTGTGTGATTTTTCGGATGTAGGCAGCCAGGAAACAAACGAGCAGTCTCCATTTACAGAGACCCACTAAACACCACAGGGTCCCCAGGTCTACTCACGGCCCCTACTCATCTCTTCCTGTCCTTACGTGAAATTTTCTCCCTCCCACTGACATACCTCAAAGTTTTCATTGCCTAGTTACGTTCTTAGGTCTTTGGTAATTAGATAATCTAGAGTCCTGTGGCACAGGCCCGGGTGTATCCCTGTGTTCGCAGTTGAATCCACAGCAGCGGTGGTCTGAAGTTTAACACATACAGTGGGGATATCACATTGTTTGTCTATGGAATCTCTATTTTTTTCCTGTTTCCTCATAAAAGTAACAGCAAACAACAGGCATTAGGCTGCCTGCTGTGTAAAACGTATATGTTCTATTCTCCGCCATTTAAGTTCAGAGAAGATGTGACACTGGGTGATCTCAGGGACGAGGAAAACCAAAACATTTTCCCACTGTGCTACGAGTGAGGGATGAGGTGCTCCCAGGCCAAGCTGTTCTTCATTAAGCTTCCATGTCCACACTTGCGAAGTGGAAATTTATTGGCTCCCCAGAAAAAGAAACCTTCTCTGCAGCTTTCTCCAGTAACATGTCTGTCCCCTGTGGCCTCTGGTCTCCCGGTTGCTTGTGGGGACCCTTGCCACCGGAGACAGGGCAATGCTCTTGGGTACTGCTTTTTCCTTCACTTCTTCCTGATGCTCTGGGGGTTCTGTCTACATTGGATATCGACCAACACCTCCACGTCCCAAGTGTAATTCGGCCAATGGAATGGAATGAAAGCAATATCATGTTTTCCTCCATTCCTCCGCAAACCTCCATATGCTTGTCTACCAACTCCCTGTCACTTGCTAGGATGATTAAGCCAGGAGAATTGGGCCACATAACTGGACTCTATCCTCACTTCCTGCCTCTCCCCTTTCGTCTGACTCTCTTCCCTTCCCCCTCCACCTCCTTCTCTTTTTAAGTCGGCACAATAACTGTACACATTTATAGAGTGCAATGCATTTATACATTGTGTAATGATCAAACCAGGGTAATTGTCACATCCAGCACTGCACACATATGCAGGTTCTTTATGGCAGAACGGACAAGAGCTACCCTTGGAGCTCTTTTATAATATACACTATGTTATGAGTAAAGATGGGCGGGAATGCAGACTGGCAACTGTAGCCAGTCACTGCCTAGTCTCCTCCCCTCCCCATTTCCCTCCTCCACTCCACATCCCTCTCTAGCTGTCCGTTCTGCACAAGATCACTGTTGTTTTAGATTTCACAAATAAATGAAATCATAAGGTTTTGTCTCTTTCTGTGTCTGCCCTAAAGCACCGAAGTGATGTCCCTAGGTTCATCCTTGTTATGGCAGGTTTCACTCATTCTTGTGGCTGAATCATAGTTCATCTTCTACGTGGACCACTTTTTTTTTTTTTTTTGCCATTTGCCGGTTGCTGAACACTTGTGTGGATTACAGGCTTGCCTAGTGTCATGCTTCAGCCTAAATCACTGGTTCTAGAATTTTCATAAGAAAACTGTAAACAGTCCTTCAAACAGCAACATTTCTAAGCCACTTCCCAAATCCACTAGCCACGGATGGGCAGCCACTTCCCTAAGGCATACTGCTGTCCATAAACTTCCAATGCCATACGATCTGACCCAATGCCCAGTCTTCCTCTCAGGGAGGAGGGGAGGCCAGTTGTGCACTTGCTACGTGAATAGCATCAAGTGACAACCCCTAACTACCACTGCCAGAACGTTTCTTTCCCAACATTGTTCTACTCGGAAATAATGAAACAAAGCGAATTGGCAACACACTCAAGTCCTTGTCAAAGGGAAAGCAGGTAAGCAAACCATGCCACATTGACAAGAGGCCATTTGTTGTAAGCCTGGTGAAATGAAAGCCCCCTTCAGAGGGGCTCCCAGTGTCCTGGCAGGACCTTTTAAGTTGTTATTTCCTGTTAGAAATATCCACATGCCATTTGCATCAGATTTAGTATGCTAAACCCAGGACCCACACCACCACCCACACACATCTGCCTCCATGTACATGGCGAGAGTTACGTGGAGAACTCTGATCCAGTTGATAGACCCAGGTCCTGGTGTCTGGGACAGCTTTTGTGATTTGCCCAACAGTGAGTTTTTGCAGAGTGGTCTGATTTGGTAGCCAAAGAAATGGTTCTTCATGTTCACCTGTGTATATAAACTCCCTCCTCCCTTTTTTTTTTTTTTTTTTTTTGCCTCCAGCTCTTGGGTACTCTTGATCCTTCTGCATACACTACAAACTTGACCTTCATTCTGTGATCTTTCATACTTATGAAATGAGTGCTTATCCCAGAAGAAGTTATAAAATATATTTTAAATATGTACTAAGCAAATTAGCCTTACCTTCCAACAATAAATAGCTACTGTTTACAAGCACATGCGCATGCGTTTGTGTATTTCTTTTACTGCAGACTCCACTCTCACTTTTGTGTGGTGGCGTAGCTGCTAATAGAATAAAGAATCTTTCTCCCCGGGGATCCATTTAGTTGCATAACACAAGGCAAGGAAAATGAGGATTTTCACAACCTCAATAGAAACAAAAATGTGCACTCATTGATTCCCCCCCCCAATACCTACATTGTTCATGTTTTCTTGACTGAAAAATCTACAACCTTCAGCAGGCAGTAATGGGGAAAGAGCTGACTTAATATTTCTTCATATATATGACCTTGCAAATGAGTAACTGTTTTACCATATTAATATTGGTCATACCAATATTAATATGGTAACACCATAAAACAAAATATGTCCATCATCTAGGAAAAGTTATTTCATAGAAAAACATTTATTAAAACAAAATATAGACAGAGGATGTAACTCAGGGGTAGGATGCTTGCCTACTATGTGCAAGGCTCTGTGTTCAATCCCCAATAAAAAGAGAAAATAAAACATTAAGACATACCGATCAACTGACAAAGTCAAGTGTCTGGAGTGATGTTTACTGTTTCCTGGAATCCAAATTTTGTGAGTGAGTCTACCTATCTCTCATGTATGCATAGAAAGAATTCTGAATATATAAGTACTATATATAACAATAAATATTATTGTTTGCTTTATGTTTTTGTTTCTACTTGACAGTTTGCCATCGTGATTTTATTTCAGAGAACATGCTGATCCAACAATGTTAAAATAAAATAATTAAATTATCACTCATCACTAAAAACAAGCAAGCACAGACAACCCCGTCCTTCATGCAGAGCCCTTGGGGATTCAAGGATTCGGAGACTTCACTTATTATGAAGAGTCAGAAAGCAGTTGAGACAGAAGGTGTATTATTATTAAGGTGCATGACCGTTAGCTATGAGCCAGTTTACGAAACAGTTTGAATCCTCGCTCCCCCAAATCTTCAGATTTCCTCAGTGACAGATGAAACAAAAGCCCTAGGCAGCTTCACTGTGGCCAAAAGACCACCCAGGAGGTGACAGAGAGGGCAGAGCCTGTTCTGGTGACTCTTAATAAACTCTGTTTGCATGACTCAAAGAGAGAAAGAAAATCCACTTTGGCCATACTTGTGCGTCCTTTCTCTTGCTTGCTCTCATGCCCATGGATCCAGTGTTCTCTACATAGCTTTGATAGTTTGTTCTCTGGAAATAGGTGGATCATGACCCCATTCCCACCACACTACTGAGCTTCATTTTCCCCTTGTCTCATTAGATTACACAGAAATTTGTGATTATGCAACAGGTGCCAGTATTGAGGCAAGCAGTCACATATGACTTGTTCTGATTGCGGCCACAGCATGGGTGATGGTCTTAATGGGATATTCTTCTCAGAGCCAAAAGTTAGCATGGGGCTCTGGAAGTTGAAGGTCAGAGTGCTAGTGAGCCACGAGGGTGATGACTGTGCCCTGTGAGTGTTATAATAATCTCTTCACATAGCTAAGTAGCACGTTCAGTCCCAGATGCCAGCAGGAATGCAGGGTGGTTGGACAGAGCACTGGGCGCTTTGCTGGGTTTAGGTCTACAGTCAGGACAGTGGGTTCCACTGCTGCCAACTCAACCCTTGTCAAAGGACTAGCTATGAACAGCTGTGCCTTCTCTCTAAGGACAGTTTCTTCACCCCAGGCTACAAGCTGCACTGGTAAGTCCTCACAGGATAGATAGACAGCATCCTTCTGCTGAAAGGCCTGTATGTCCTCTCTCGGGGGGTTTGGTCCCCACAAAAGCAGGGTGTAGAATTCACAGTCTTTCTTTGCACCTCCTACAAACTGCTCTGACCAGATGTGAAGTTCAGAAATAAGGAAAGAAAATTCCATTCCTATCAATGTCACAATAGCACCTCAAACGAGCCTTAGAATTCAATTTAAAATCTCAGAAATAGAAAGGGCATGTTCCACGTATGGATGCTTACAAGTGTGACAGGGTGTCTGTCATCTGACGTCACCGGTTCTTTCTGTTTTTGCAGTCTTTCCTTCCTTTTCTTAGGTAGAGTCCTTAGAAGGTTTAAGGATTTCATTCTGTTTATTTCCATAGTATGTATGTGTGGATGTTTGTGTGTGCAGCCTGACACAGTGTCTGTGAGGTGGTCATAGGACTTTCCAGAATTGCTTTTCTTTTCCTATCGTGTGAATCTTAGGGATCAAACTCAAGTCCTCGCTCTGCTTTTGTTGCTGTTTGGGTTTGGGTTTGGGTTTTTTTTTTTCTTTTATATCTTTTTTTATTTTCTCTTTCTTTTTTTCTTCTTTTCTTTTCTTTTTCGTTTTTATGAAACAGGGCTTCTCTCTGTAATCATCATAGCTGTCCTGGAACTCTCTTTGTTGACCAGGCTGACCTCAAACTCCCAAGAATCTGCCTGCTTCTGTCTGCCTCCTGAGTGATGGGTTTGAAGGTTTGCTACCACACCCGGGCAAAGACCTCAATGACAGCAAGCACATTTCTGGAGGAGTTGGGGCTAAACACACACACACACACACACACACACACACACACACACACACACACACGGGGCCCAGCTTGCAATCTACCTTCGTTTTATACTCTCTTCTCTGAGACTCTGGGCTTAGAAGCATCATTTTCATGGCACTATTTTCGCATTAGGCTTGGTAACCAATCCAAATGGAGACTAGCATCCAAGAGCCTCTCAAGGATCTCCCCGCAGGAATCTCCTCGGCAGAGGCTACCCATGCCCTCTTATCTCAACCTGGTCCCTTCTCAAGACAGTTGATCTTGCTCAGAGAGAGGAGGAGCTAGGAGCTCACAAACACTCTCACCTAAGCTGCCGGGGGGGGGGGGGGGGGGGGGGGGGAGCGCTGACCTAGTTTTCCTATTTTAATTTTGTCAAGTATTTCACACAGGCAGTCGCTTCCTGGAGGACAGCATGAGCTCATGGTCACGGGGTCCCCCCAGTCACAGTTGTACTATACACACAACAGCAAGCTCTCCCCGACAGCTGTTCTACATAAACAGCTACATTAGTTACATCTTGGAAGCATCCTTGGGGCCAGGTCCTCTGGGATTGGGTGCAGTCTTGGAGGTGGGCGTCTCGGCCCTGAAGAGAGAGAGAGAGGCCGGAAGTTCTCTCCTGCCGTTCCTTCTGTTGTCTAAATTGTTTTAGAGTCACCACAGCTGTTTACTGCGGAGTAATTGTGTTCATAGCTGCGGTTATGCCCGGCCATGAGAGGGGACCTCCACTTCCTCTCTCTCTAGAGCCTTCCAAGGACGGTAATCCACACACTCCCTCCCTGGGAACCCAAGCACCACCACCACCCAGGCCAGGGAAGCCAGTCACCAGGATGTACTTCACACTGCACCAATCACCTCTTATTTTGGCCTCAGTAACAGTTGAGCCTGAATTAATGTATATCATTATTGTTCCCAGAGGGTGGGGGTGGGGAGGCCAAGAGGCAGGAAGCCCTGAAGTCCAATTGAATACTTCTAATGGCCGGCGACTTGTCATGACCACATAGGATGCTAACTGACATTTTTTCCAAGATCATTGTTTGCTAAAGGTAACTCCATCTCGGCTAAAGGCATCTATGCCTCTCCGTCACCTTTAGTTTGGGCACCCTTATAGCACACAGGCCTACTTCTTTGGCTGCTTGCTTAGTCTGAAGACAACCAGTTGTTCTCTTCCCGAGACTGAACACTATTCTCCCTGCAGCCGTAGGATCAATACTCTCCATCCCACAGAGTTGCCCCAGGACTGTGAGGAAACGTGCCTGGTTTACAGGGCAGGGTTTTTGGATACTTACGGCCCCACATCCCGCCTCCTCAGCCCACACCTACATTAGCCGACTTGTGGCCGGGGTAAGCAGCTGTCATCTACCCCTTTAAAGTCAAGTCCAGTTTATCAACACTTCTTCATTCTGACTTCTGAGGTCACCCCAGAATCCATTTGTCATCCCACCCCCACACACACGGCTTCTTGAGATCGTTTTTATTTACTGAACCTTGATGGCAATAGCGGCCAAAGCAGAATTCTGTGGCCCCGCACGATACTTTCCGTGTGTGCAAGTGAGATCTCTTACCACCCTGCTTTGTTTAACTTGTGGTCGGCCTGGGAAATCCTTTCAGTCACCTCCATTTTCCCTTCCTTATCTGTACCCCAGGACCTAGGGGTAGAACCCAGGACCTCACATGCACTAGAGAAATATTCTCCCAGTGACTCCATAGCCCCAGGTATCCAGTTTTCCTTTTAAAGTACAGTCGAATTTGAAGACTTGCCTAAAAGATTGCATCCATGTAAGCTGGTGTCTTCGGCTAGTACATGAACTGCTATCTTTGTATTGGCACCTCAAAATGAACCAAGTTAATTAAATAATATAATCTTCACTCACTGGGATTTCTTGTTACACTAACAACTAAACTCTCTTTAAATGCGTAAACATCAAGTTATAATAGTTGCTTATATTTTTTTCTATTTTCCATCAGGTAGATATTTATCTGCAAAGGCTTGCCCTGCTTGTAGATGGGGCAAGTCTGTCTGTCCGCAATTCTACAACATTCTGCACATCGAAAGCTTCCCTAAGGCTGACTTTGATTCCTCTTATACTCTTTCTACGCAGCTGAAAGCTCTGGAAACACCCAGGGGAGGGCAGTGGCTGTGCTACACGGGTGAACGTTTTCTTCAAGCCTGGTATAGGTGCTAGTCTGATAATCAGCCCCACCCAACTGACATTTTATAGCCTCAATCTACAACCCTGAAAAGCCTCTTTTCCCCATCCTTCCTACCTAGGCCAGCTTCCCAGGAATGTCACTCCTCTGGCCCCTCCTGCAGGGCTCAGAGTGTTGCTGTCTCTGGCCTCATTCCCCACTCCCACTCATGACTATCTCTTGTCTTCCCCAAGACAAACCTTGGAAGATACTTCAGGAAGTCTTTCCTTTTCCTTGGCAAGGTGAGTTTGCTAGCCACCAGGAGTCCTGAGCCAGCTTACTCCTGGCCGCTATATGTCTGATTATCTCCCCTGAACCCCCTCTTTGGTCTGCACAGCAGAGGAAAGGGTAGCCAAAGTACTGTTGTAAATAGCATTCACCGAGCAAGCTTAACTGGGCATGAACATTCAACAGGAGCCGTTTCTGCTTTTCCTGGGAGCTCCGCCAGTCAAAGCAATATATGGCTAAGCAACACAGTATTTTTTGCTGTACCAAAAATTCATCACTTGCATTACATTACTTAATTTTTATTTTTCTATACACAAAGGTAGAAAATCTATGCTCATGTTAAAAAAAAAGCAGAAGAAAAAAAACTTGACCTTACTAAAAAGCCAGTTTACAGAACCCACACTAGCAGGGTGTGGACTCATTCAGGAAGACACTTGTGTGACACTGAGCAGCGCAGACCACCTGTGGCTAACAACAATAGGAAGCACTGGTTAAATATTTACTATGTTCCAAGTGGGCATTTTCCTATGGACTTTGAATTTTCGCTAATAACCCAGTTTCCCAAAAGGCATGAAGGTAGTCTACCACAAAAGAACTGGGGCATAGAATAGGTTATTGCATTTCCCAAGGCCACAGAGTAAATAAGTTGCCCAAGTGAATGGAAACCCTAGTTCACAGAGCTCCAACTTATTTACCCATTACGTGGGCACACGGATATCAGCACTGGACTCTCAAGCAGGCTGGATTGATCCCATTCCCATCACATGTTGCTGATATGTCCTTAGCAAAGGAACTGTCTTGAACCTCATTTTTTTCCATCTATGAATTGAAAAAAAGGCTAGGGCCTGTCTTTGGGGTTGCCTTAACGATCTCAAGGGTATATATGACACTTACTACATAATATTCAGTGACTGCCCCACAGTGTGTCAGTGATGATGAATGTTCTTAATGAAGAAGGGCCAGTGTCACACACCTGAATTGCGCTGCCTCTCTCTGAGACCAGTCACCCTGTCCTACCAAACAAAGATGGTGCCAGCAACTCTGAAGGAGCAATGCCTTTCCTTTCTCCACCTAAAAGTGTGTGATAAGCTAAATGTGGTGACTCACCCCTGTAATTCTAGCCCTGGGGCGGCATAGACAAGAGCATTAATTAGACTAGCATTAGCTAGTGAGGCTAGCCTGAGCTACATAGTGAGCATAGTGAGTTCTAGGACAGTCTGGGCTACAGAGGGAGATCTTGTCTCAACGAAAAAGTCCACATTAATGATCCTGAACTTTTTTCCCTCTTGCATTCCAGCGAAGTGACCGTGGGCTATCAATTAGGAAAAGTAGTCTGTAATCATTCATTGTGTGTACCTTGGCTTCCTTTGATACAATGCATATCAGCTGCTCTGAGAAAGTTGTTTAAATCAAATGAAAAAGTAAACTAATAAGCTTTTCAGTGATGGAAATGTTCAGTTGGATCCCCTACCCACCCACCCACCCACCCCTGCCTTGCAAAAAGTGGGAAACCCTGTCTGCCCTACTTCCCCCAACTGGACCCCTACTGAGAAAACTTTGAGCAAAGTCCCTTGAGTGGCACCCAAGTCCCTTCCCAGGGACCTAACTTTTGACCACACTTGGGCACATCCCCAACTCCTGGCTGGCATGTCTTTACCCCTCGCTTAAGGTCTATAAAACCTCCTGGCTTAGCATAGATGTGAGACTTCTCTGGCCCTATTTTCTGACACAGGAGCCACATCCAATAAACCTGCATTTATCTGTTTTTAATCTGGTCAGATCTGGACTTTTGCACTGGCAAGAAAAAAAACATATCTGAAATATTAATAGCTAAATAGCTACCCTTTTTTCCCCTTTGTGCAAGTATGGACAATTTACACTGCAGTGACATCTCACTCAACATAAACCACGCAGTGAAAGTTTGATTCTGATTTTAGAATTTTTAATATAATTTGACTTGAAGTATCATTTGTCTTCAAGTATTATTTTAAATTATCATTATCACTGACATTATTGTTTTAAGCACTGATTCCATTTTTGAGGACACATGTCTCCAGATCAAATGGTCAATTGTAACGTGGCTCCCTCATAAAATGCTACAAATTGGTATGGCTTATGGCTAAAAACAGCTGAAAAAGCACACACAGAGAAACAGCCAAGGCTGTGACTTGATTGCCTCGAGCATTTGCAATAAACTGCGTAGTTCATTTGCAGCTGCTTTTCTTCTCACTTGTTCTAAGGAGTTTGCCAACCAGTATGCATTTTTAAAATGGCTTTATGCTGCTAACAGACTCTTTCTTCTGCTACTTTCTGACTAAACAGTCACTTCCAACCAAAAAGACCAGGCTCTAGAAGTTTTTGTGACCTCACAGTGGACCCTGCTATTCCCTGACCCCTTCATACAAAGCCTCCTGCAGGGCTGACACCTGTGAGCCGATTAGGGGCACAGTGGAGAAACTCAGGGAACCTTGGTGCATATCTTACAGCCTTAGAAGGCATTGTCAGACTTTTAACATTGCAAAAGAATGTCGTCATCCACAAAGAATGCCTGCTTAAGAACCTCTCAGTTGAGTTACAGTAGAAAAAAAAATTCTCAAAACCCATAATGCTTTTAGGAAGTTTTGTGTTGGGCTACACGAGTTACTATCTTTGACCACATGTGACTCCATATGATCTGAGGGTCACAGATTAGAAATGCCAGTCAAGATTTGATGGCAACCAGGGAAGTTTATAAGATGTCATTCTAATTAGTGGTTGCGCAGGTAAAGAAGCAAAGCCTCCAGGTTCTCATGGATCCAGGTTGTCTGACGATCACTTATGTTAAACATAGTTCCTAATATATAATCTGATTTCACTGGTGGTAGTTGGCACTGGATTGAACCCTGAGCTTCATACCTGTGAAGATTTAGCCACAATCACATTTGGCTATTTGGGTAAAGAAGATCTATTGACTAGGCAAGCCATAATTGAAGAAGAGGAAATGTGATGCCGAGAAGAAAGGCCCGAAGTTCTGAGCATAAACTAAGAAGAACTGATGCCTTTGTGTTTCTAGATTCTTAAGGAGAAGCAACAAACTTCAAGAGTTTTGTAAAGGCGCTATTTGAAGTAGTGTGCTGGGTGCCCAGAAGATAGATGTGTGGGCCTGGGAGCTGAAGAGCAGCCAGACTGCACATGAAACATGCCACTGGGCACCCACATCAGGGCTGTTCCAAAAGGCATGAGTAATTGAGCACTTGGTACTCAAGTAATTCTGACTAAGATGTTTACAAATCTAACGGAGCCCTGCTTTAGCCAGAGGCGCAACATTTTGTCCCTGTGTGAACATCACAAAGCAAACAATGAGAGCTGCAAAATCGCCTGGCCGTATGATCCAACGCAGTTTCTGTCATGTATGTGCCCCAGCCTTGACAGAAATGATGTTTGCAACACGGCTGTATTTAGCAGAATACGACACAGAAACAAATGCTAAAGAATGCCCTGCTAATATTTGAGAAAACATGCACCCCAGTGCCACCCCTAACTGAAGTCACAAAATCAGGTAGGTCAGGATTCACCAGTATCGTTAACCAGATTCACTTTCTGGGAGGCCCAGGGAGCACCTCTAGTGCCCCACACCTATCGTTGCCCTTCATCTCACTTCATAAAGAGCTTCACTCCTTAGAGAGAAATTGACCAGTTTCCTTGGATACCGATGTGTCTAATCATTTGTTCATCCAGATCCTGTCATTTCCTTTACATTACTCTGGAAGTCTGGGGAGGTATTGTGTGTGCTCTGCCATCACAGCGTTAAAAAGAAACTTAATCTTCTGTGTCAAGATTTAAAGTAACCAAAACTATTGAAAATGAGCATTTCTGCTTTTTCTTTACTATTTGTTTTATGTGTGTGCGCATGTGTGTGCGCGTGAAGTGTGCATGTCTTTGCCACATGTGTGTGTGTGCATGTGTGCATATGTTCTTGCCACAGTACATATGTACAGGTTGGAGAACAACTTTTCAGGAGCTGGTTTTGAACTTCCACCTCTCTTGTTTCTGCTGCACACACACACACCAGCTAGCTGGCCTGCAGGCTTCTGCCCGATTCTCCAGTTTTACTCCCATTGTGCCACGGGAAGTCTGTGATTACAGATGTGTGGCATCACATCTGGATTCTTATATAGGTTTCCAGGATGTTCTGGTGGTGTAAATCAGGTCTTTGGGCTATACGGAAAATGCTGTTACCCAATGACCCATCTTCTTGGTACCAAAATGATCTTCTCTTCCTAGCAACCAGATCTGATGAATGCGCTAATCTGAAATATGCTCTTTGATTCTAAGACATTTCCCCAAAATCTGGAATACTCTTATAACCTATCATAGTGTGGTAGCTTATAATATGCTACGTAAATGTTAGGAAAAAAATGCATTTTACTTTTTAAAGAGGTAGCTGCCTCTAAATCCAGGTTGTTTTTAAAATTGCTGTTTACTGAGCTTGTTAGAAATCTCAAACAAGATATTACCCTTTTACCATGAAATTATCTTCAATTTGTTTTCATGACGATATTTAATGTATTAATATATGTAGAAACGTGTTCATAAGGTGTAAAGGTCCAGTCAGCAGCATATGGTTACTGAAACTCAAACATCGTGGTTTACACAAACAGCCCACTTTGTAACTATTAATGCTTTGCTTCCCTGCCCACTGCACCCTCTTCCCCATTTTTTCTTTCTGACACTAGTAATATATATTTTACCTATTTCCATTGCAAGCTACGTGATAAGCAAACTGATCACAAAACGGTCACTCCCACAGTGAAAAAAAAAAACAAAACCTATGAAGCTCAGGCATTGCAACGACGCACGCCCATTTTTATGGTTTGCTTTCTACAGCACCTACGCGGTAAAGCCAATGAACAGCTTGTCATTTCCGTTCCACGATTAACGAATTTTGCCTGAACCACTGACTGTAAAACACCACTAGAATGTGACGAGAAGGTACCAGGCTTGAGAAACGAGTGGAACTTAGATCTTCCAGCAGTTTGCGACGTCCCAACCACAGAGCACCAGACCGTGCCATATGGAGTCCTGGCGTGATTCCCTCTGCTTCAGAGAACATTTGACTTCCAAATTCATGAGGCCACAGATTTGCTGGCTGAGCAATATTTGTGGTTACGATTGGAAGTCAGTTCTCAATAGAAGCATGACACAGACATTGTCCATTCAGTCTGCATTATCTGCGTCTTTTTCCCCTGTTCCAAGGTGTGAACTAGAAGAGAGGTAGACCTACCTTTAAATAAATGGTTTGCAATCTAAGAAAAAAGATTAGATCCTATAAAACTGATGCTGTATTTTATATTAAAGTGCCAATAAACAAAAATCCACTAATGAACACTCCATGGTACCAAAAATCATCTTTTTCCCTGTTTCCCATTTGATTTCTTAGAAAAAGATCTGCATGTCTTCCTGAGTGTTCATCCTCAAAAGATGAAAGGAATAAGTTCTAGCCTTTTAAAGTTGTTGGAATTAAGCAATTGGAGCTAAATGTGAGTCTTAATTAATTACACTGTGACTTATTCTAAAGACAAAAGTCTCCAATCATGCTCTTGTCGTATTTTTTACACAAGACACCTGAAAAACTATGAGTGTTAGAAAAAAAATTGCTATCTATAGACATTCTGTTATGTACAGGCTTGGGAAACCTGGAGGGGGTGGCTAGTACCTTCATGGAAGACGCTTAGCTACTCCCTCTCCACCCACAACAAACTGATGCAAACCCATACTACACTTCAGTTGGCTCCTCTAGCATCTCATGTATTCACAGAAGGATGACCAGGGTCCAGAACAGGGAGATGTTCTCCTCATCTGCTTTTCACAAGTGAGACCACCTCTATTTTACGTTCTTTTTTTGACAAAGTACGTGCTTATTCTTAGATGCTCAAAAATTATGAAAAAATACAGCACAGCGTAAAAATCTATATAGCCTTACATCCCAAAACTGACACAGGACCTCCAAATTGTTTCCCTATGAAGTAGCAGAAGAACATTTGTCTAATGAAAATGTCATCAAAAATAATCTAATTTAGAGCTGATAATTGATGTTCAGGATTAAGTAAGTGTCCTTATTTTTTCTCTTTGAGTCTCTATTACAATTTGTGCCATTTTCCTGTTGAAACATAGAAACCAGCTAACTCTTGAAATAGCTAGCCTGTGTTTGGTGTGTGGATGGCTCCGGCGATGCCTGCCATTTCCTCTGCTGTTGCATCATTGATTTATTCCTATGAAAGCCTGGAACGAGCATCCTTGCTTACGCATGTTTATACAGTGAGGCCAGGTTCTCGGGATAAATTTTGGAAGTGAAAACTCTTGCAAAGTGTGAGTCTTAAGTGGTACATTTTGAGAAGTCGATGATGTGAAGTTAAGCTGAAGATGATGGCATGCTTGGGATTTATGAGTAACGGTGGAAATCACTGGGGATCGTGAGATGTGACTAGAAAGGGAAGAGCAAATGCATCTCCACACTTCTGTGGAGCTGTCATTCCATTCCGGAGTCCAATCTGATCTGGTGCTGGCATGGAGGTGGTGAGGGAGCAGAAATACGGTGCTACATCTGACTTAAAGCACAATGTCTTTGACCTCTCCGGTGTGTAGCAGGCCTCTTCCATGTATAAGACTTGTCCGTGGCAATAGAGACAGAAGGTGGCAGGACCTTGACACTGGCCTTTCAGCGTTGAAAGTAGAACTGGAAATGGAAGGATATAAACAAGAGCAAATAGAATAATATGATAAACGTTGGGGGGAAGGCAACAGATGTAGTATTTAGTAGGCTAGACAGCAAAGGTCCGCAAGGGTGGATAGGCTGCCTTATTTGGCCTTAAATTCCAACTCTTTGGAACTTAGAAAGGGAACATAGTAGTGTGGACAAAAGACAAATTATGAGATCTGCAAAGTCATTTAAAAATCTATCCAATCAAAACATACTGATGTAATCCAAACCAAGCGTACCTGCGTGTGCTCATAGTTTCCCCAAGTATCTAGTCGCTCTGTAGTTAAGCTGATAGGCATGCTTTCCTGTTAAAAATATGTGTGTGTGTTGTGTGTGTGTGTGAATGAAATAGCTGTCTGCGTTGGCTGTGTCCGCAGCTAAGTAGCTTTAAGCAGATTTTGCTCTTGAGATATCGTCTCATGATTCTTAAAATAAATAAATTAAAAACCAAGGACCTTCTACAAAGAAGCAACACTAGCTGCTGGCAGGAAGCAACTCCTATGCCAGAGACTGCACTGAAAGCAAGACAGGGCAGGTTGGAAAGCAGTGATTCAATGCCCTCCTGTCTTTCCCATGTGAGTCAGTGTTAGTCAGAATCCTACCTGTGCAGGGAGACTTGATTTCATGTCAGCCCTTAAAGTGATACTTCCGCTGTGCTTCGTTGTGAACCCTTGTTTCCCAGGACAAATTTTGACAATGTGAAGGCCTTAGATTGGGTTTCTTTCCTGGCAATGGAAGTCTGCCGTGTGGGGAATTTAGCAAACAAAACTAAGCATAGAAAACCACCCTCCTTTTCAAAGAGCGCCAACAGAGTTCTCAGCTGAGCGTCTTTGCAAGTAAAAGGGGAGCTAGCTCTGTCCTGGTGGGTGGGGCACATTAGCTATGGGCCAGAGGACGTTTTCCATTCAGCATGGTTACTCAGATAACCAAATCTGAAAGAGCATTAGGGTTTGGGGGAAAAGTGCCAGAACATATGAGCATTTGCTGTAGAAAGTAGAAAATTATTAGATGCTGTTGTGGGTTAGGAGAGAAAGAATCTTACAATTCTTGTGAGAATTTCCAAAGAGTTTCCAGGAAAAAGAAACTTTGAAGTTCTTCCCTTTCCTTTCCTATTATTTTCTTTTCTTTTCTATTCTTTTCTTTATTTCTTTCTTGTTTTTGATAAACTCACTATTCTAAAGCGGAATATAATATACCTTGTGTATAAATTCTAAATATAACATCCATGATCTCTTCTTGCCTGTATGCTTGTATAACTAGGAATGGAGTCAAAGAGAGAGCGTGAATCCCTGTGGGCACAGTCATTTCTATGAGTCTGAGTGAACAACAGAACAGAAGTGCTCTTTTGAGCTGCTGCACCCAAGGCTGCTCTGTCTTCTAAGACCATGTCCTTCAGTGTGGGGTAGTCCTGCCACAGAAGGAGAGGCGGAGCTTGGGAACAACCCAATACTTTGATTTGCACCAACCTCAATGATTCTACAAACCTTTGTTTTGCATCTTAAATGCCTTACAGATATTAAATTATTTATCATTGTCTTAGCATGTATCCCAAACCAAGACTGTTCAAGATCATTTCTTAACAGAAATTAAAGACAAAGCAGCCACCCTGTCCCATGGCCACTGAGGTTTCCTGCCCCTTCCTGTTCCTACCCAGAAGTAGAATTTCAAATACTGTTTTGTGTGCTTTACTTCGGACTGGTTTCTGCTTGTTCCCCTTTCTTCTGCCTCTCGCTGGCGACCATCCACTAGACTGCACATGACCAGCTGGCCCTTGGCAGATCTTGGGCCCAGGTGTGAAGTAGCTGAAGGAGCATTCTGAAGCCAGGATGGGGAGTGATTCCATTTTCCTTTGACGCTATGCAGAGATGAAGGGGATCCGAGAGCCTCCTGAAAAGCTTCCTCCAGTGAGTGGAGTTTTGGGGGGCTTCCAGACCTGCAACTGCTTTTATTCTTGGAAGCATCATTGTTGCTTTCTCCCTCTTCCATTTATATCCCAGGAACTGATTCAGAAAGCATAGAAATTGGATTTGGAGTCGCTGAATGCTAGCAGACAGCTGACTACTCTCTTCCCGAGAAATCTTGCCAGCTGGGTGGGGGTATCCAGTGTGCCTGCTCCCTCTTGGCTGGTGGGGCTGAGTCCTTTAACTCCAATCCAGTCACATCTCACAGCACTAGAACGAAAGTGTTTTGCTGCATTCTTTAGACATTTTGTGGTTTGGGGCTCAATCAACCAGGATATGATTTGCAATCCACAGTAATCAGTTTTGGAGCGGCTGCCCTTGTAGGCAGGTTTCATCTGGCTTGCTCGCCCTGCTTTTCCTTTTTCTGTTTCTTTTTTATTTGGTAACTTCACACCTTTTATTTATGTGCCATGGAGTCCAGTTTCCTGGGCAGGACCCATTCTGCTCCCCGCCCCCTTGCAATAATGAATATGTTAGTAGCTTTTAAATCACTCCAAAATGTGACTTAAAAATATTGTGACTGCCTAGACGGGCTATAATCCTATTGAAATTAATTCTTGTTGGGAAATGTGAGTTGCTTTTATCTTAGGAGTGGGCGAGTTTAGTTAAGTGGCTTAAAAGAAGATAGGATCAAACACAGGCAAGTATTAACTTGAGAAGGGCCTTAGATGCTTTCTTGGGGAGTTTTTTTTAGAAAGGACTTATCCTTTTATGTTGGCAACCCACTCGAGAAAGGACAGGTAAATACCATATTTAGGAGGACCTGGATAATGCCAAGAAGAGGTGACTTTTGGAAACAGGAAGGAGGTGACATAGATACCCTTACGATGTGTTCTCCTGTGCCAAGCATTTTTCACATTACTTCATTTAGTTGAGAGTCACCTGAGGGCAGGAATTGGCGAAGGGACCCCGATCTGAAAGAGGCTGCGAGAGGGACTGGAGATCTCAGGCTCGTGCCAAATAAAGCCAGAGCTGGTTCTCAGGGTGTGATGGATGAAGACACCTGGGCTCGGCAGGTTCCTCTGAGATGCCCAGGCTGATGAGTTCAGGGTCTCTAGGCAGTAGGACAGCAGCAGCTCTCCTGCTGGGGATTGGGAGATTCCCTGAAAAGGCAGGGTGAAAAGCTGGTGAAACCAGCAGAACACAGTGATTACTGGAAACCTTCTAGGATCCCCAGCGCCTCACCTGGATGTCAGCACTGCTTTAAGGATGACTTAGTCACAGCATTGTGACAGCTGTAGCCAGGGGTTTTTTCCTAACAGAGAGCTTTCCAAGTTTTGAAGTTCCTAATAGTCTGCATGAGTAATCCAAGACAGGCACCGGGCAGGTCGCAAACATCTTGGCCATGGTGAGAGCTGAACAGCCAGGTGACAGACAGGATCAGATGGGGTGGAGTGGGGGATACCGCATGGGGCTTGATCTACGGTTCTAACCTATAACTGAGAGGCAAACACCGGTGAGTTGGGAGTTGACACTTCCAGTCAGGTGTCCTGTCATTGACCAGACATAGCCTCGCAGTCAGACCCATGGGACCCTGGCAGGCCCTTGTGGAAGCCAGGGGAGCCTGGGAAAGGGGTTGTAGCTTGTCCAAACCAGGAACCTGAGTCTGAAGGATTTATCTTGTCTTTTTCATGTGAAAATGGCTTTGTCCTAGCAGCTCATGAAATCAGAAGCAATGAGGATGAATACCAGCGGAGATTTGTTGACTTCGTGGTCTTTGTGTATACTGTAAAACCCTATGACATTTGTTAAGGGGCCCAATTCATTAATGACAGAGTCGGTGCCAGGATTCCTATCTGCTGTGTGCATTCTAGTACAGCATGCAGCTCTGTAGTTGAACTAACCCCAACGTCAGATGCCTTCTAAACAGGAATCAAGACAGACATAGTGGCACATGTCATTAATGCCAGCACTTGGGAGGCACAGGCAGGAGACTCTCTGGGAGCTCGAGGCCAGCCTGATCTCCATTGTGAATTCCAGGACAGCCAGAGCTACATTGCGAGATCCTGTTTCAAAAATCCAAAAGAATAAAAGTAATGAACAGGAATCAGTTTTGTCTTGATGGTACAGAGAGTTGTCAAAGAAGACGAAATAAAGCTTCATAAACATGGAGTAACCCTGTCGTACACTTCGGAAAATGAAGAGTATATGCCATGTAGACCCTGACACACTTGTCATTGAGAGGGTTGTGGTGGCATCAGAACAGGCACTCCCATGTGCTATAGAAAGATTTTTGAAAGTCAAGTTCGAGACTGAAATTTAGCCCCCGGTTAAACAGAAAGTCTCTCAGTTAAACGGAAATTTCAATCAATTAGAGTAATCCATTCCCTAAACCCTTTATCTAATAATTCGCAATGCCAATAGTGCTTCTATGTTCATGTCACTATTGGAGTGACTCAATGGGACAGCACAAAGTGACCAGGATAATAGAATCTGATCATGCATTGGTGGCCTTAGGTATCCCAAGAACCATTTCCAAGCTGAGTCATCTCACACGGAAGGGAGTCTGTGATGGGAAGTATCTGAGCACCCCTCCCCAGTCCCTGCACTGCCTGCAGAGTGGTTTTAGTCTTGTCTGTCCTCTAAAAGTGCCTTCTTTGCAGTAGATGAACTGCATGTGTTTGTGTGGTTGACCAGTAGATTGCCTGCTCTTCACGGCACATTCTTGGTGTCTTATCGGCGTGCCTCCTTGATGAGACAACAATAAGAAAAGACTATTAGGAGTTTCAGTTGGGTACACTACTTGATCCAAGAGCACCATTTAGCAATCTAATTCTTGCTCCATATCTTGGCCTGTACGTGGAATTCAGTTCAATTAAAAACATTCAAGAATATTTAGCTGTGTTGCTTTCGTTCTCACGATGAACAGCTCTACCATAAGAGTATTGTGCTGTGTTTATCCGTCCCATCTACCGCCGGTAGATTTGGAGATTGTTTCCCAATCTTTGTTGAGTTTTATTTTGTTTTTGGTGACTATGAGTTTATTACATTGTCACATATGTTCTTAGTACACTTTTGTGTTTGCTTCTGTTGGGCTGTAGGAGGAGATTGCTGGGTCGTAGGCCAACTTTAGAAAGTTGGAAGATGCCACCAAAAAGCTGTCATGAGAAATTATATTCCAGGAGAGACAGTCGGAAGTTTCTGTTGCATGAAAGCTTTCCCAATACCTTCTGATATCCGACTCCTTTATTTTCCTGTTCTGATGGGTGTGTTCCCTGAAATTCAAATAATCGAATTTTCCACCTTACATTTACACAATTCCTGGTGAGGCCAGAGTGTCAAGGTGGAGCCCTAAGCCATGTACCAGGCCTAGAGCCAGACAAGGAAGGCTTTTATTGCCACTCTGTCCTTGCCCACTTGGTTACTTAATACATCTAAACCTCAGTTTCTCATTTTACAGATCACACGATGGAGTGACGGTTGAATGAGATGATGTTAAAAATAGAAGGTCTGAAGCATAATAGAGCAGCCATCTTGCTCCTGCACATTCTAGTCCTTCTTAGAAACACATAGTCTTATACCCACATAGAGACTTACGCCCTCTAGGAAAGCTGGCTGGAAGAGGGGTGTCTGTATAGCCCCAAACTGTAGACCCTGAAGCGTGATAAGAAGTGACTTTCAGATCTTCTTCCGAGGTGTTGTGTATTCTCATGGCTTTGCCTGGGCCATTTGTTACACTAGAGGGACCCTTAAGGAGAACGTGGAAATCATAGCCCATGTCCCCTTTACTGGAAACTGACTCTTTAGAGAACCGCACAGTTTGCCTATTGTTTAGGAGTAACTAGAACTCGGAATCCTCTGCCTAGTTCTCGCAATCTTTGCACAGTATTTCTTGCCTTTAATAACAAAGCATCAATCTGCTTGCAAGCGATAACAAAAGCAATCATTCATGGCCCGTTGCAGTTAATTATACAGGGATGAGAAATTTTCAAGTTCTTCACAATAAAGTCCAAAACACTCCAGGTGAATGAATATCTTAACTGTATCTCATCCTTGAAGGGGAATTTGTGTATTCTTTTATTGAAATGATTTGTCAGCAGGGATGGGAATGTGGATAAAAGTTACCTTGCTCCCTTTTGGGATAATGAATATTTGCTGAACCAGTGTGTGGAAGGATCACATCTGTTGTGCACAGTGAAAGAGGCAACACCATCCGGAAGGAAAGTAGGCCCATCTTCTGTGGTAAAATGCCTACTACTTAATGACAATATTGTGTGGGCACCTTACAGATTAGTTGATCAACAAAAGGAAAACAAACAAAGGAACTTGTCAAAATGAGTGACTTGTGGGCTTGGCTGCTATCAGTAAGGGACATTTGTCACTAGCAAAGGAACAGACACGATGAGGAGAAAGCTGATTTTGAAGACAGGCGAAGTCCCCAGGGAGAGTGGTCCTGACCTGTTCCACCGACCGCTGTGAAATAGGGCCGCCACAAAAGGCTGATTTCTGAATGCAGGCTCTCTGTGGGCACGGGGCAGGAAGTCCTCAGCAGAGCATCGAGAATGCTGTGTGTGTTTGTGGGTGGTGACTGTGGGGGACATGGACAGGCCTTCAGGAAGATTTATGAGGGGGGCATCCTAGGGTTCCAAAGCTTCCTCGATAGGTTTTTATTGACAGAGAACTTTTAACGTTATTGTCACGAGAACCTTGATTCTGCTGCCAGGAAGCCTGAGGTTCCTCTGAGAGATGATCTGTAGAGGACTGGGCCTTGAACATAGGAAACGAAGAGATTGCACAAGACCGGCTTCTACCATTTGGCAGATGGTGCCTGTAAATCCAACATAGGCAGAGCCTCTTGTAGGGGCTTTGTGATTATACTCTCAGCTCAGAATCGAAGGCGGGGGGGGGGGGGGGCGGGCAGGGTTAAACTTTCTAGGCCAAGTTGATGTTAGTGTGTGTCCTTTCTTTCACTCCATAAAATTCTTACAAGCAATTGTTCTTTCGGGCTTGAAGCTACAGAACTAGAACCGGGCAGGCTCAGTTGATACCATTCTAAAGGCCAATAGAAAAGGCTGGGAGCCCATCTGCAACTGTGTGCCCTTCTGGCCATGAGCTCTGTCTGGTCATTAAGTGAGCATACCTCAACACCCACCCTGCCTCGGGCGTTTGAGAAGGTTCTGCCAGGTGCGAGCTGAGGGGACTCTATTCTGGCCTCCAGAAGTGACTACAACTCAATTAGTGCCCAGAGCCTGGGGACAGAGCTGCCCAGCTGAAACAGGCCTAAACCTGCTTTTCCTCAGGAAAGCACCCCAGGCCACATGAAGATAAAGGGTTTGCAGGCCTCGGCCTGGCAGATTGAAATGTGACCAGCTGCTTGACAGCTTACCCCAAATCTTCTGGGAAAAGTTTCTGTGACATCAAGCCAAGGGGGAATGTGTTTACCTCACTTTAAAGAGTCAAGTTATAAAGGAAGAGATAAACTGAAAACAATATATTTGAACACTGCTTTTATTTTCAACAAACCCTCTCTTTTACCTTCAAAGTTTAAGAAGAAAAGAATTGTTGTCGATATGTGTTTCCAATAAGTGTAAGACTCCTACCCACCCTCCTCATAGCTAGCTGGCATTATCAGGGAAATGGTACCAATAAGATCCGAATTCCGCATCTAATCTGGTAAGAAGCCTCAGACGGCAGTGGTGTTTTGCATTTCTTTGTTTTCTGTGTTGTTTCTGGTACTGGAGATGGAATCCGGGGTCTCACACATACTGGGCACTCACTGTTACATAGATGCACTGCAGCCCTAAAGTGGCTCAGTTAATTAATGTCCCACTGAAGCAACTTTCTAACATGTCGAGTATTTTCCTCCATAAACGATTTGTCAGATGGTAAAAATCAGGATCTCTTTTCTGTGAGCTGTGACAAAGTTAAGACTGTAGACCCCAAATTCACTGGCCTCGCTTGTCTGTGACAGTGGGATATGGCGGAACTGTCTGATTCCAGTTCTCCTTTTGGAGAACTGTTGGCCCTGGAGATGCACATCCCCATCAACTGCTCCCTGCCAGAAAACTAGAATATGAGTTGGATGCTGAGATTTCTGGAATCTTTCCCTACTTAGAGTCTGAATTTGTTCAGAATGCGACATTTGTGTTCTAACCTACTCCATGGAGGCACTGAGAGGGTGTCCAGGAAACGCCATCACCCTGACTCTCTGGAGGTAGACCCTGATCTTGTAATCTTACCTTGACCTGGATTAGCCTCTGTGATGACCTGTTTGTCCTCTAAAAGTGCATTCTTTGCATGTGTTTGTGTGGTTGACCAGTAGATTGTTGGTTCTTCATGTCTCATTTTCGGTGTCTTTTCATTGTGCCTCCCTCACAGGACAATAATAAGGAAAGGCCATTAGGAGTTTCAGTTGAGTACACTCCTTGATCCAAGAGCATCATTCATCAATTTAACTCTTGTTCCGTATCTTGGCCCGAAAGTGAAATTCAGTTCAAGTAAAAACATTCAAGAATATTTAGCTTTGACAAAGCCCCCGAGGTGATCTAATAGGCAGGAGGGCAGCGTATCTACAGTATTCATCTGTATGTACTTTGTCCATGGATCCCGACCTGTCCCAGCTCTCCTATCTCCTTGGTCTGTCCTTGTCAGTGCCCCTGAGAGGCTCCCTCCTATCTGAGGACGTGACTCCACCACTGCTAAGAGCAAGCTGCCCCCCTTTCTCACCTCTCCAGCTTCTCTTCTATCAAGGTCACCTACAATGATTCAGAAAACTGCAGAAGCTAAGGGCCCCTCAGAATCCACAGTAACTCATGTGCCTTCCAAGCTTGACGATCCTTCTGCTTGCAGCAAGGCCCCACACCTATGTTGGCCTCACTTTTTCTGTCACATTGCTGTGGTTTCTTGTTTTCCCTGACCGCTGGCAGGACGACTTTCGGCTGTCCCTGAGAGCACCTACAGCAGCATGTTCCCCAAGCCCCAGAGAATGCTCCTGTCCTCCCTCCCCCCAGCTATGCATACCCCCAAGCTTGTTGGTTTATGCCACAGACGGCCCCACACAGCTTGTGACCAGTCTCTACTTCCTCGTATTCCATATGAATAACCCCACTTACTGCATGGATCCGAGCAATTTTATTAACGACACTGGAATTACTCTCTTGCTCTCGAGTTGACAAGTAATTACTTCCATTGTTTCGTTCAAAGGTTATACACTTCTGTAGAGGAAAAAAAATTGTATTACAATGAGGATGTTTGTGTGGCAGTGGATGGTTTAGAAGGCAAAGGCATCCATGTACTCCCCTTTCAGGGGTTAATGAGCTGAGCAGTCCTGTGAGAAGAATTAGCCTGTGATAGTTCAGTCCTGTCTTCATTGCTGGACAATCAGCTCCTCGAAGGCAGGGTCTTCATCGTCAGCGATAAGTATGAGCCCGGCATGTATGTGGGGCTTGTTAACAGGCTAGCAATGGCGAACTCATTCAAACGTCCTCGGGATGTGACTGGTGACTCTCACAATATTTTCAGTAAAGAGTTTTCACCGGTTGCCTCTTGATGCTGCTGATATGACTATTGCCATTGTTGCATGTATGTCCACTGGCGATAGAGCCCACACATAACAGAGGCAGGTCCAGGTTGTCTAGGGAACTGCCAAGTTCATCTCCTAGTGCAGACAAAGAGATGAACATGAGGAAATGACAGAAGACGAAGCCACAGAAAAGGGGAGAGTAAGAGTTTTTGCCTTCAAAATGGAAGTGCTTACGCCTGGAAGTCCTCCAAGGGGACTTGAGCCTGGGTATTTTATAGAGACCCTGTCATACTGTTGCCTCTTAGTTCTGCTGAGATACACTATCACCATCGGCCTCCTCACTGTTTCCCCTTACAATGTACCCTGGGGACAAGAATCCAACATCTCAGGGGAGCCTGCTTTTGGACTTCTTGCCTATCCATGTCCCACTACGGTTCATTCACTACAGACTTAAAAAAAAAAACATTGTTAATTTTGCTTGCAAACAGAAATGTCAGAGGGAGGAGGCCAGTCTGAGCCTTGGTCTGAGAAGCTTCTTTTTGCTGTAGGTGGTTAATGTCCTGAAAGAGGCACAGCACTAAATGAGACATCGACATCATCTGCCCGGGCCCCACGCCAAGGCTTAAGGAACATTCTAGAAGAAAGGGCAGAGAGGATGTAAGAGCCAGAGGATCCAGAGAAATGCTGAGAAATGCTGTCCTCTGCACATGCCATGGCTGGTGTACGCATGAACACACAGCACCTGTGGTTACATGCATAAGACCTGTATAAGACCAAGTCTTATTTTAGAATGATAGGTAAGGGGCCCATGAAGTCCTACCCCCAGCTGAGGAGCTATTAGCAATTGATGGCTTTGTAGGAGGGGAGATCCATTTCTCTTTGGGAATGTGGCTTCTGATAAGTTGCACATTTGCCAGTGAGTGACCCCAGACTGGGGCATATCTGGGTGGCTGTAATTGGACTCAGTACATAATGAGACGGGAGGGAAGACTTGATGCACAATATTGAGAGGGAGATATGTTGACTGGTGACCCAGGGTAAGTTTGGGTCAGGGAAGTGAGGGGTAGGTATGAACAAAATATACGTGAATGAAAGTTTCAAAAGTAAATAAACTGTTTTTTAAAAGGAAAACCAGGTGATGAGAACGAGCCAGGCAGCTTTAGAGATAGAAACTTACCAGGTGTCGTGCTTAGGAGATGAGATAACGTGATTTCTGGTGGAGTGAATTGACTGTTTGTTGCAAGCTGGAACTCTGCTGGGCTGGTTTGGAGGCCAGAAAGAGATAAGTGAATCTTCTTGTGAGAGCCTGGAATATTCCATGAACTACATCCAAATGTTACAACATAGGGAAATGTCGCAGATGGTTCAGGGTAATGAAATCTCTAATATAAAAACAAAAGTTCTTCATGTTGTCACCCTTGGAAATTCCATATCATGCAAACCCCTGAAGTCTTAGATATTTATGGCCATGAATAAAATTGGAGATCAAACTCTGAAAGCAAAGAGAAAGTAAACGAGTCTTCAGACTCATGGGAGCGCTCCCTCCCCCCTCCGTCGCTTCTGTGCTTTCAGAGGCCACGGAGGAGAAGCAAAGAGGACATCCCTGCTCTTCAGACTACTGACACATTTGTTTCCATGACATTATGTGTTTCCCTTCTTAGATGCCTGTTTGGTCATTAGAAATGTCTCAGACATCTTCTCTGCGCATTGGTGGGAGGGATTAAGAGGTTCTGCTCTGTCCCTGTCTTTGGGCTTGTAACCATAAAGTCTTGTATCTTCTTCCTACCTGCCTTCCTCTTCATTCTCCCAACCAAGGCCAACCTTTGTTACTTCCTTCTCCAACAAATAAAGTTTAAAAAAAGAAGAAGAGAAGACACTGTCTAGAAATGCAGCATGTCATTGCAGAATTGGTCTGTTTTGGATTACAAAACTTTTCTGGGTAGCTTCAGCCAAACTGACGTTAATATCATAACTTCTTCCCAGAGCAGAAAAACATGAAAGTTTCAACTTTCACCAGCCATGAATTCAGCAGCACAAATGTATTTAACATCTGTATGGTAACTGCCAGTTCTGAAAGAAAGAACAATTGACTTAGGGAGCTTTGTGATGGGAGAGAACTCACAGAATAGCATCCTTAGTTTAGACTGTATCCACGTCTATACCACTGTATCCACGTCTATACTACTGTATTCACATCTATAACACTGTATCACATCTATACCACTGTATCCACATCACATGTATACCACTGTATCCACGTCTCTACCACTGTATCCATGTCTATACCACTGTATCCACATCTATACCACTGTATCACATCTATACCACTGTATCCACATCACATGTATACCACTGTATCCATGTCTCTACCACTGTATCCATGTCTATACCACTGTATCCACATCTATACCACTGTATCATGTCTATACCACTATATCACATGTATACCACTGTATCACATCTATACCACTGTATCACGCGTATACCACTGTATCACACCTATACCACTGTATCACATCTATACCACTGTATCCACGTCTATACCGATGTATTCACGTCTATAGTGTAGGAGACCCTTCATACAACATGTCTATACCACTGCATCCACATCTATACCACTGTATCACATGTATACCATATCTCCCTTACGCTCCCTTCTTTCCAGCTATCCTGCCTTTATTATGGCTACTTGTCCTCAGCAGCCTCCCTGTAGATAATGTGAGCTTTCATCCCACATTGCTGGCACTTCACTTCCTCTTTATAAGCTGAGGAAGTTCCAGGTCATCTGTGGCTCCTGGCTTCGCTGTAACAAAAGCAGCCATACTCAACCCACACCTAGGATAAGATGGGTCCACACTGGGTTGCTGAAGACAGTTGAGAGGAAAAAAATGCAAAAATTTCCTCTTTTGCTAGACAAATGCAGAACTAACTCCTCTATAGCACATGCCCTGATATAGACCCCAATCTCAGGATCCCTCCCCTGCAGCAGAGGCTCTGAGATAGACCCTAGTCTCAGAACCCCTCCTCTGTAGCAGAGGCTCTGAGATAGACCCTAGTCTCAGAACTCCCTCCCCTGCAGCAGAGGCTCTGAGATAGAACACAAGTTCAGAACCCCTCCTCTGCTACAGATGCTCTGAGATAGACCCCGAGTTCAGAACCCCTCCCCTGCTACAGATGCTCTGAGATAGACCCTAGTCCCAGAACCCCTTCCCCTGCTGCAGAGGCTCTGAGATAGACCCTAGTCCCAGAACCCCTCCCCTGCTGCAGAGGCTCTGAGATAGACCCTAGTCCCAGAACCCCTCCCCTGCTGCAGAGGCTCTGAGATAGACCAGATCTCTGTGCTATCAGTTCTGTCTCATTCCTGACAGATGTTGTTGTGATGGGACTAGGAGTTCACCTTGCTTAACAGCTGTGTTTGGGCCCCGCTCCTGCCTCTCTTTTCTAAGTTTTCTCTCTGTTCCCTCTTCGCCCCATCCCCTGGTTCTAATCCTCTGCCCAGCACCGCATCATTTGCATCATTCTTCACAGCTCAGGCCTCAGAATCCTTCTGAAAGCTCCTTTCAGCCCCCAGCCTGAGTGAGAGCTCTCCTTCCTCTTGTAAAAGGGTGTGGTTTGAGCAGTCGCTGCAGCTTCAAGTGCAAGTCACGTGAGTGCATGGTCATGACGTATGACACTGTGGAAGGGTTGCTGGCTTGTTGTATTGCCACTATATTTACTTGAATTCACTCAGTGCTGGGATGGTGTGGGGATTACATTCAGGAAATGGCTGCCAATGTATGAACGGATTAAGTGATCAATCACACAGCTGTTAATGCAAAATCTCATTAAAACAATCCCCACGGTAGACTATTTTCCAATGACAACAAGGCTAATCTATGAATTTCAAAGCCTGATAAGCCTAGGTAATGATCTCCTTCCACGATCTCTGGATATAGGACTCCTATAGAACCGTGGTTCTCAACTGTGGATTCCAACCATTTAGGGTCATATATAAGGTATCCTGCATGTAAGACATTTATATTACTATTTATGACAGTAGCAGCATTACACTTTTGAAGTGGCAATGAAAATAATTCTCTGGTTGGGGTCACCACAACATGAGGAACTCAACTAAAGGACTGTAGCGTTCAGAAGCTTAGAACGACTGCTGTAGAAGATACTGAGACAATCCACCCAATTTTCTCTATTTTGTCGTGGTTTGTCTTAAGTTTCATGTTGGGAAAAAGGGCATGTGTGACTACGTATTGGGGAAAATATGCTGATGTGACCTAGGAAGCTTTGGAATAATTCATGGCCTTATGCTGGCATTATGATCAAAGCCAAGAAATAAAAGAGTTATTCTAGAAGGCAGAGGAAATTGTCCAATCAAGCCAAAATTCCTTTTCAATATTTACTTATAGGAATTGACATAATCATTTTGTTTATGAAGAAGAATAAAGAAAGCAAACTAAAAAGGCTTCAGAATTTGACTCCAGACTGTTTATCCTAGAGAAGATATCTTCTTTTCTTTTCATAATCTTCACTATCTACTGCCTATTTAGTATAGCATCTGTGGGAAGGGGTCTTTTCACACTGGAAGTGACCCTCATGGCAAGGTGTCTTCCAGGCTACTTATATGTATATGTAGTAGTTGACAATACCTTGGAATCCTCATCATCTGTTTCACATGAAACTTTGTAAAATGAGGCTTAGAGCTTTCATATATCACTAATATGCTTATCTGCTCAATTCCAGTGCAGGGGCAACTTTGCAAATGAAGGTTACGTGTATGCATTCATGTAAATATTTGTTCATGTGCACGCATGCATGTATGCATATGCATGTATGTATACATGTGTGTGTTTGCGTATGTTTGTATGTGTGTGTGTGTGTGTGAAGCTTTAGAATCTAGTTAGGGAAAGTAGATAAAAAAAACTGTGTAAAGTTGTGGCTCAGTAGTACAGCATGCTGTACAACATGAAGGAAGAGAGCTAAAGACACCAAATATATAGTTTAAATGATAAGGAAAAGCTTGGTTCTAGATTAGTGATGGCCGTTAAATGTTCAGACCCAGTGATGTTTCTCTCATACTACTGAGATAAATGTCACATTACCTCAGGCTACTTCAAATCTAAAAGCTCTATTTCTGCGTCTCTTATTGGCATCAGTGTTCTTAAAATCTCTATCAAAATTTACTATGAAATTGAACTACTCTAAATAACTGCGTGACTTACTTCAACACAAACCTGAATGCTACATGAAGCTTTGGCCAAGAGAGGAAACTTGTTTCAGATTTATAGAGTTGAAATTTATCAAACCTTTATACAATCACTATTACTATGGTGGAGCACGTGTCCCACATATGCATGTGGAGGTCTTGGGGTGACCTCATGCGGGAACTTCCCATCTTCCACCTTGGTGGCTTCTCGGACTAATCAGGTGGTCAGTAGATACACACCGCCAGCATCATTACCTTCTGCACCACCTCGCCAGCCCAACCGCTGCAAACTCTAGCTCTAACCATAATGGTGGTATTCAGGAGAGCCTTTTGACTGCAACTTGCAGAAGAGTGCAAAACATCTCTGTTCTTTGGCAGAAACACCCACCTCTGATGCTGTCGAGAATCCCCCAACCAGCAGGTGTTTTTCATTAACTCATTTATTTTTATTTTCATGAAAAACAATGAATGCCATTGTGATGTTTTCAAACGTGGATCATTGTAATTTGCATAATCAATGCCTTTTACCTTCTTTTGTCCTGTCTCCCATTGCTTCTCTTCTTCCCTGTGCACAGAACTTCTTTTACTATTACGTTTATATATGTGTATACATATATATATATAATATGTAGAATAAATTTGTATATATTAAGTCTAATTTCAGCTCATGAAAGAAAACCACGAAAACTTTTTTCTGAGAGTAACTTATTTAATGATATCTAGTTCCATTCAAATGCCTGTAAATAATAGAATTTCATCCTTCTTGACAACTTTTTAAAACTTCATGATACATATATACACTGTTCTTTCTTATTTGGCTTTGTTTTAAGACAGATTCTCTCTTCATAGCCCTAGACGCCCAAGAATCCACTCTATAGAGCAATCTGGACTTGAACTCATAAAGATCCACCTGCCTCTGCCTCCAAGTGATGAGATCAAAGGCGTGCGCCACCATGCCTACACTGGATTTTCTTTATCCATTCATGTGTTCATAAGCTTGTAGGCTGGTTCTGTGTTGGTAAATAGTGTTGCCATAAAAATGAACCTGTAAGTATTTAAAAATATATTTTTTTAAAAAAATAAAAGAATCTGAGCACATTAATCCTTCTCACAAACGCTCTAGCAAGAAACCGCCTCCCACTTCCCCTTGTTCCCTCAGCTCGGTCTCCATCACGCCTTCCTGCCATATGGGTGCTTACACCCCTGGCCCTTCTTACTCCTGCTCCGCTCCTGCTGGGAAAGCCTCCTGCGCCCATCCCTTCCCACGTGTGGCCAGCTTCCGCTGGTCCTTAATTCGCAGCTGCACGGTCACCTCCTCAAGGGATCCCTTCAGAGCTCTCAGACTAGGTCAAGCTCTGTTCTTTTCTTGGAGCCTTCCAGCCTGACCCTAGCTGCAGTTCAGGATCAAGTCAACAAAGACTTGGTGAGTGTTTGTACCTGCTCCACAGGACAGGAAGTTTTGTAAGTGCAGAAGAAACAACAGGTCACATCCTTAGTCCTTGTATGCCACATCCGCCTGCTGCCACATCTTTAGTCTCCGTATGCTGGTTTACATCCACCATCCTAAAACAGCATTGACAACTGCTATCTTACTTGGGCCAACCGTTTGTCTCGGTGTTTGGTGAATTTCCCCTCACCCTACCTACCCTGACTTTGAAGTCCTTGGCATCCCCTTATCCTCCTATGTAGCCCCAGCGTGCTAATATTATGGACATACAGAGCCATACCTGGCTTATTTTGCACACAACAATATGTGAAGCTGGAATCCATGCATTTTAACGCACCACACCCGACACGTGGCCAGTCTCTGTGTTCGTATACTGGTAAGGTGCCCAGAGAACATTTGTTGAATTAAGATATTTCTTGAGCCGGCTCTGCTCAGTCACCCTCACGGCTGTCTCCGCCATGCTAACAGTCTCTCTATGAGGTCAATTTTTTCAATAGCTGAACTCCTGGGTAGGCATGAATTTTAAAGTCAACATTACTTGCAACCTAGACAAGAAAGCATTTTGCAAATGTTACTTCTTTTGTAAGGAGATGATTCAGATATTTACTCTATGAAAAGCATCGTGAGATTTGGAATATAAACTTTCCCTTTTTTGTATTTTTTGTTTTTGTTCTTTTTTTGTTTGTTTTGGATTTTTTTTGTTTGTTTGATTTTTGTTTTTTGAGACAAGGTTTCTCTGTATCTTTAGAACCTGTCCTGGAACTAGCTCTTGTAGACCAGACTGGCCTTGAACTCACAGAGATCCGCCTGCCTCTGCCTCCCAAGTGCTGGGATTAAAGGCGCGCGCAACCACTGCCCAGTTGAATTATAAGCTTTCTTAAGGAGTTGTAAAATAGACATTCAGGAAAACCCATGCATAGGCAAATGGCCCCAAATCAACACTAAATAGCAAATGGCTTACAAAGAATGTATTAGTGTATTTCCGTTGGTTAAGGGCACTCCCTGGAGAAAATTATTTAGCTACTAAGGAGACGTGTGTGTTCTAATGTTTCTATGGTACTTGGGTTTCTGGTCTTTTTTATAAAGCAAGATAATATTTGATGAGTGGCTGAGCTCAGCTACCCAACATTTGTGATGTCCCCAAACATCAAGATGTGGTTCAGATAATCTCCTTGCAAAGGGTCAGGTCTCCTTGGGAGGGGAGGAGCAAGAGAGGGCATCTAGTCAAGTCTCCCCAAGCCAGCTACAAGATTTTGCAGTGGTACCACAAACTGTCTGCATTTCTTAATAGTTGCTGTGCTTTTTCCATGGAAGAGAGCATTACCACATTTGCTGAGTGAGAGACACCTAGATCCTCCCTTCTTTATCCCCTCATTCCCACCCTCTACCCACACAGCATCTGTAGTCTTTAAACTAGAAGCTGGAATTATCGTAAAAAGCTAACTGAGATTACAAAGAAATGCTTGTGTAGAAAACGTTCTTGGCTTCAAGGGGGAAAATCATCCCTGAGTGGTTCTTCAGCAGCATGGAAGTAGTTCCCTTGCGAAGGACTCACAGCACCCTTGGGAGTGACCCCTTCCGCCACCAGCTCTCCCCCGCTGCAAAGGCTTGACAGCGGGCCAGAGTAAACAACTTCAGGACAAATTGAGTTAAGACATAGAGTACACACTTAGACTCGCTCTCTTCTCCAGTTTCTGGCTTCGAGCTTCAGGCAGTCAGCTTAAAAGGAAAAACAAGACTTGCTTTAGGGCTTATTGAAATACATCCATCCCACAAGCTCTCTGCCTTCCTGCCACTGAACAGCCACTGGAAACCACCGTCCTGCAATGGCCTCGCAGGCGCATACCAGAGTCCAGCACTAGCTTTATCTCTGTCAACATGTGCTGTCAGGTTTAATAAGATAGCTAGGAAAGCCAGGGTTGGCCCAGGAACAAATGAAGTGGCTTCCTCCCTCCTGGAGTGAAATGTTGAGCCTTGATTTGGTATTCAGACATACCAAGGGGTGAGCCGCTTTCATTGGTAGTGATTTTGAGCCAAGAATTGGGGTTCAGCCACCTCACTCCATACTCCACTCTTCCCCCCACTTAGTTACCAGAGTCTCTAGACTTGTCACGGCCCGTGGGTAAAGCTACTTTCTCTGAGGAACTTCTTGGAGACACCTTGTAGCTTCCCTTAATGGTGCCCTCACTGACAGGAACACCTGAGGTATCTCCTTGCAACTGGCCTTCAACTGGCCTTGCAGGAAAGGGAATTCAGCAGTTTCTTACCAATAGATAACGTCGGCCTCGTTCAAGAATGTGGGGAGGACACTTAAGAACATGTGATGAAGAAATTCGCAAAAGCGATCTGTAAGTAAGACAAAAGCGTACCCGTTGAAAGCAGGATTCTTTTGGAAAGCAAGCACGAAACATGCTTTTTGATTCCCTGGGGCAAGTCTGTAAGTACTCATGTGCACAATAGTTAATAATGAAGTGATAGTATATTCCAAAGTTAATGAAGCAATGATTGTTGAAAATGAGGCATTTTCTCGTCTGATGATTTTTGCAGGCTCCTAAGATGTGGTAGGACTCTAAAGCCCGAGGGAGACACAGCAAGAAAAATGCTTCCCCACCTAAGCTTCAGAACTGACTACCAAGCTTGCCCTCTTTCTTTCAGTGCTGAGGATGAAGGCCAGGGTCTTGCACGTTAAGCGCATCCCTGCCACTGAGCTATAGACCCAGCCTCACTTATTTGTCTAATCTGGCCTTGAGTGTCTCATCCTCCTGCCTCAACCATCTGATTAGCTAAAACTACAAGCTTGTGTCCCAAGTCCCTGTGACATATTACCTCCTTAAAGAAACAGGAAAGACTGTGAAATAGTAATGTTTTTCACCAAATCTGAGCAACTCCTCACACAGAGGAGCTACAATTACATGATGTCAGAGAACGCTGCTAGACACAGGCCTTGCAAAGGCCGTGGGTGGGGAAGCCACACACTTGGGGTTCTTAGGAGGCCTGGCAAGGAGGAGACTACACAGGAAGGCAATGGGGTAAGAACAGTGCTGAGAAACATTCTCTGAAAATATCTGCAGGACCAGAAGGTGGGCATAAGAGGCATGAGTTGCACTTCCGCTGTGCCCAGGAAAGTTAAAGGAGAATAGGTTTCAGACCAATGTAAAGAATAACTGTATCACAGTGATGGCGATACTTGACAGGCTCATCCATTCCATTATTAGAAGACAGGATTACTAGATATGCTTAGAGTAGAGTAAAATCTAAGTCTACAATGATGCCCAGCACAGACCTCATGCATACCAACACACAGCTTTTTCCTATCTGGGTACCAGTTTTCAGTACCTTATATCTTATGGTGGTTACTCTGTTTAGACGATGATGAAATATGAAAAACTTAGTCCCAAGTAAACTGATAACATGCCCTTAGAAAATCTGCCATTGCAGGCAGGATTATCTCTATCCTGTACAGGAACAGGGATGTCTAACTGTATACTTCTGGCTTCCTGTTAGGCCTTCTTTTAAAGCGGTGTTTTAAAATACAGCAAGAGTTTCATCCATCCTGATGCCTGCTTTTGTAAGTGAAGTTTCCGTAGAACACATCCGATTATGCACCCGTTTTATCATTGTTCATGACTATTGTAATGCTATTCCAGCAGAACGGAGGGATGCACAGAGATTACCTGATCTGCAAAACTGCACTTTGTGTAGCCTTTTCAGAGAAAGTATACCGGGTCCTATTCTAGAACTTCATACGTAATGAATCAGACTCCCTCCGGCAGACTTTGATGAGCACATTAGAAAGCCAGTTCTGGTCGGCAAAAGCCCTCAAGTGTCCAGACACTTGGCCGTTTAATAACAAATGGCGACACCTAAGAACACGTACTTTTAATCGGTAATATTCCTCATGGAAAAGTAGCCACAGCCTGAAAGCAACAGAACAGTCAGCCCTTCGCAATTACTTCCCTAGCCTAAGTTCAGAATGTTCTATGAGAACTTGTCTTGGGCATCTCGTAAGAAAACTGATTAGCTGTTAATGATCTTTGAGTCAGTATTTTTTTTCTGGTGCATGAATCCGGAAAATGGGCTTTGGATTTCAGACCTATAAGCAGCTCGGGCCTCCTGCACAGGAGAGCCGCCCTCACAGGTTTTCCCTACGCCCTGCTATAGCCTGTTGCCCATTTAAGAATGAGACAAAGGCACATTAAGCTTAGCCAGGAGTGAGTTCAGGTTGCTCATTTTCAGGGAAGAGCTGAATCAAAACATGTGCAAACACGGTCCACAAATCCCAATCAACTTGTTTTTGGTCGTGAGCCTAGAGCCTTTATATAATCAACTTAGAAAACCACCGCAAAGGGTCAGGAAAAGCCCTTCACTGAACGAAAACTCACAAGAGGAGAAAACGTTCCCGGGAACAAGAGGGGACTCCTTGTGAAAGAATTTTGCAAGGCTCATAGCAGGTTTGGCCTCCTTACTGCCAAGTGACCCAGCACAGTCCCCCTGGTCAGATTTGGACCCAGTTACCTTATCTTCCTGCTGAGCCCTGGTCACATCCCTGTGACTCGGGTGGGCAGTTAGTGACGGTCGGCATTAACCACGCATCCCTCAGCGGCACGACCTCGTAGCTCTTGAACAGGCCACACACCAGCAGTGTGAGCAGCGGGGTGGAAAGGTCAGCCTCCTCCAAGAGGGCTTGAACGGAAGGAAGCAATTCATGCGAGTGGGCC